>NW_027273893.1:5000-240000 GCF_046630095.1 Trachinotus anak
CGAGGTTAGATAGTGATGTCCTACGTGAGTGCCGCATGATTTCCGCCTACAGAAGAAATAAAAACCTTAAGGACATCTTGGTCCATACAGTACTGAACAAAGACCAAGTATCTGGGGAGGCGCTTCGAAGGGCAGAAATAGATTTTATTCATCTCCCCCACATTTTTAATAAATACACAGGAAAAGGGATGACCCTAAGCATAAAACTAAAACCAACTACATCTAATGCTACCTATGCGATTAGGTGCAAAGCTTGTCACAAACTATATGTGGGGGAGACAAAAAATCAGATAATTCTTAGGATTAAGCAACACAAGTATATGATGGAGAGAGGGACAGGCACCAGTGTCCTATATACACATTTTAAACTTCATGGGGCTCATAACCTTCAAAGTTTGGGATTAGAAAGCAACCGAAACTGGACCACGACTCAGCGACGGGCAGCGGAAAGAAGATGGATCTGTTTATTACAGACTATAGACCCAAGTGGTCTAAATGAAAAATACAACTGAACCTATAATGCTCCTGTCAAATAGGAACTCTTTTTAATGTATCCCTTTATCCCACCATGACCTTTTCCCTTCCAGCAGATACAACTGGGGGTTTCTCTGTGGACCGATATTTTACTTGGAGATCTTTTACTTGAAATTTTATATAGATTTTTCTCTTGTGTATTTTGAAGCACTTATTTTCTCTTAGCTCTTATTACTAACATAACTTTTATAATTGTTTTCTTTGGTGTGTATTTTCTGATATGTGATTGTTGATTTCTATTGTAAGCACTTATGGTTTTATCTTTATTTATTATACTAATTTATTTACACAGAGAAGAAACTACTTACTTGTTACTGGATCTCCCAACCTTTAGCTCGGTCCTACTTAAGTAATAGGATTGTATAATCCCTGCCAAAAACATAGAGAGATAGCAGACAGAGGAGGGAGCAAATAATTATTATTTATTTACTTACTTATTTATTTATTTATTATGTATCAATTTTGCTAGAAGTGTATATA
This sequence comes from Trachinotus anak, assembly GCF_046630095.1. Lineage (NCBI taxonomy): Eukaryota > Metazoa > Chordata > Actinopteri > Carangiformes > Carangidae > Trachinotus > Trachinotus anak. Next base: position 6,015 of record NW_027273893.1, read on the forward strand.
CAAAAGAGTATTGGATATATAACTCAATGACATATATTGCATGCGCATGTGTTTTTTTTAACATATTTTGACATCAGCACTTATATTTCTTATTAACCCATTGTGTTTTACAATATATTGTGTGTGTATAAAAAAAATTTTTTTCAGCATTTCAATTTTAGCACTTATTAACTTATAACTGTCTAGGTTTTATATCCACTCGTGTAAATATGCTTCTTATATTCCAAATTTAATTTAATATTTATGTATTTATTATTACTGTGTAAATCTATCCGATTTTATGTATTTTTACTCTCCCCTCTAACTTCTCCACCTGCTGGAATGATGGGATGGGAATCCAGGAGTTGACATTTTTAATTAATCTTCGAACTCCGCTGTCCGTTGCTGAGGAACACTATGATACTGTAGTGGTGCAAGTCAAGACCTTTCCTTTAGAAATGCAGGGTTCGAAACCAGCTATACACGATCCCTGCTAACCCTACCCCGGTTTCTCTTCTTACAATGCTTACAAGAACCCCCCCCCCCCCCCCCCCCCCCCCCCTCCTCCCCCCTTTTTTTTTTTTTTTTTTTTTTTTTTTTATCGCCCTTCATGTCTTTTAATCCTAACCCTAACCACTCCCTACCCCAACCCTAACCTCAACCATTGACCTTTCCTGACCTCAACCTAACCCTAACCACAACCTATTACCCTACCCCATATTAACCCTTCTCCCCTCAGATCCTACCTTTTAGGTCAATTCCAACCCTTAAACTAAGGGCTGTTTTTAAATCCTTTTATATATTCATTTAATCATTTTTGGGTCTTTTTAGGATTACTTTTAACCCCAATTTCTATGTCTGGTTTTACATGGTTGTAGCCTTTGGTGGCCTAATGGATAAGGCAGTGGGCACCCACCTGGGAAGCTGGGGTTCAAACCCAGCACCGGACCAATAAAAACCTTATGGTTACAATGAGTGCCGACTGTCGCCTTTCTCCCCCCAAAAAAAACAAAAGGTTTTTTACCAATTTTTAACCTGATTACCACCTGAAGGAATAACCTTTTAAACCGTGGGGTTTTTATCTTCATTTCTTTACTTTTTAATTATCTATTTACCTTTTATTTAGACCCTCTTACTTTTCCCTGTGTCCCCTTGGTGGTGGAGTGGCTTAGGCCGTGGACCTGCATACGGTAGACTGGAGTTCGAAACCCGGACCCGGCAGAAGATTTAATCACACAGCAAAAGACCTAAATGTCCAGGGCCTTAGCCTTCCACCACCCCTAAGTTATTTGTAAGCACTGAAACCCAACAAGAAGGTTTTAAGAGACCTATTTATTTATTCTTTTAAAATTTTTTTTATTTCCATGGGTTCTCGTGTGCCCGTGCCCCTCGTAGCACTCTTAAGAGTGCTGCGTTCTTTACCTAACCTAACCCTAACACCCAGAGGCTGATTGGGCTGGACCTGCGGGGACTCCAGGGGACCCGAGCTGTTAAGTTAGATGAGGATAATCTGTGTGTGGAGCAGCGACAAGCGCTGGAAGAACTTAAAAAACGTGAGGATATAGTCATAAAACCTGCGGACAAGGGATCAAAAATAGTTATTATGGATAGAACACAATATCTCATTGAAGCAAAGAGACAACTGAGTAATTCAGTTCATTACAGGCCGCTGTCACACTCCCTACAGTCGGAGACTCAGGTGCTGACCCGGAGGATCGTGGAGGAACTGTATGTGAAGAAATACATCTCTTCTAAACAGAGATTTTACCTGTTTGGTCAAGATCCGCCACGTCCAAGGAAATTCTATCTGCTTCCAAAAATCCATAAGGATCCCAGCACTTGGACAGTTCCTCATGAGATTCCTCCGGGTCGGCCCATTGTCTCCGACTGTGTGAGTGAATCATATAGGGTAGCTGAATATATTGATTATTTTTTGAATCCCTTGTCCCAGAAACATGACAGCTACATTAAAGATACATATGAGTTCGTTTCAAAAATTAAATCTGTGGAGGTTTGTCCTGGAGCCATGCTCTTCTCTATAGATATAGACACCCTGTACACAAATATAGACACTCAACTTGGTTTAAAAGCAGTTCAACAGGTTTTCAAAAAATACCTGGATCCAGCTAGACCAGATGAGGCCCTTCTCCAGCTTTTAAAACTAGGTTTAACAAAAAATGACTTTGAGTTTGATTCTAAATTTAGGGTTAGGGTTAAGGTTTTCCTAACCATAACCATATGGAAACCTAAAAACGCAGATGATTTCTTATGCGATCTTAAAAAACGGATAAACACCAGATGGACTTATAATACCTCAACCAAATATTTTATCCTAACCATAACCTAAAAACGCTGACGATTCTTCATCCTATCCGTACAGAATTTCTCAAACTAGGAACTTGCTCAGAACAGATTGTGCAAAAAATTCAAGAATCCCCCTGAGGAAAACAGCACTAGGACACTGCTCTAGAATAGTTCCCCTCCCTTCTCTGCTCTTCCTTCTTCTTTTCTCCTCTAATATGGTTCATGTTAGCAAGTGGGAGTCGGAATGGGGACTGACCTGCGTCGGCCCGTGCCTTGCCCTGGTCATCCCAACAACCTAGTCTGGCGTTGGCCAGATAGGGGGAGACCTTGAGTAATTTTCTACTACACCTAATCCTAACCCTGCTAAGACCCTCTATCATATACATAACAGAAGTTAAGCTATAGAGCTCACACGCCACCGTGTTGGCAGGAAAAGCATGAGCAAAAAGGAATGGCACCAGTGTCGGTCCGACTTCAGACCATCAGCAAATTCATTCTGCAGACACTGAACTCAATAGATTAAATATCACTGATCCTTATAATGCACTCTGGGTGCTATTCAAGAGTATCAACACAGCCGGAACAGACGACATACCGGACCTACAGTATCCAGACATCTATAATTACCTGATCAACTTTCCATTGTGTTACTCAGGAGAGGCTTTGAAAGCCTACAAAAGCCAGGAGGGATAAAAATGGACTAAGTATGGATTTATGATGAATATTCAGCTTTGGGGCTTACTAACTAAAAATTGCTTAGTCCTCACTGGAAGGCTAAGTGTTTTTATATTTTAATTCAAGTTATCATAAGCAACAGGCAGAGGAATCTAATCGGTGTGCTAACTTGTATGGAGATTTAACTTGTTGGTATCTTCAATTTACCAAGCACGCACTACATTATTACATCATCAATGACTTTCAAAAGGCATCACTTCATACATGAAATTAGACCTTCATGACAACAGCAGTTATCACGCAAGTGCCATTAAATTTTTATTGCAGGTGAATCATTCTCACCTTGGAGTCATGGCTAATGGTCAAGAATGATGGGGTTGTGTTTAGGAGCCCACTGTAGAATTGGGGGCCATTATGGGCCCATTCTGCCTTTCAGTTTTAGGCCTAGAACATGGAGTTGATAGATATGGTGAAAAGCACTCATTACAAATATGTAAAGTTTTCTGGCTGCATAAAGCCCTTCCACTTTACACCAGCCAGACACTGAGAAATCCCTCTTCAGACTGTAGAGATGTTTCTATATGATATGTGACTTCCTGGGTCTGGTACATTCAATTAAGAGCCCTAGGTCAAAAGGACATGGGAGATGAGTGCTTCTTTGTCTTAGGTAATGTGGTCCATTTAGATATGGACCATATATCTTGTCTCAGCTTCATGACAATAACCTATATAAGTGGGTAGTTAGAGCTGTTATTCAGAGGAGTTTCATATTGGCTTCGACTCCTCTCTCAGGCAATTCATGGTGCTTGATTTGATGCTGGACTTCTTTGTAATAAACCTCTTTATATACAAGTAAGATGGTGTCAGCGGAGTCTCCTTCATCATCATCACATCATCGCTATTTAAGAAACAACATACTTTTGGTCATTTCTTTGAGGAGGGCAAGCACAGATTTTCCACGTATAAATATGAAAGATAGAAATTTATGCTTAAAATTGATACAAAAAAAACATGTATCGACATATATGATTTTAATATATATGTTTTAATTAACTTGCGTATATAAATTAAACATATAGTGTTAACATTTATGATTGCAACATAAAATGTTACGGTTTTGAGTTGTATGTTTTTGTTTGTTGCACTTTTTGCTCTCTTTCTGTTCCCCCTCCCTTTTTCTGTTTTTTCCCTGCAGAGCTTGTGTGTGGCAGGGGCGTGGTGCAGCAGTGGAAGCCTGACCCACCTGCAGCCCATTAGTCATTAAGCCAGTTTAAAACCCCCGGTTCATCACCCACACGCTGCCAGATTATTCCATGCTCTCTCCCTGCATGCTGTTCCCCGGCTACCCAGTCTCCAGATTCTCCGTCGCTCTGTTTCTCCAGCCATTCACCTGCCTGCCAGCCTCCTGCCTCCTTTTGCCTGCTCTGTTGGACTGTTTTTTGGGTTCGTGTCATTAAAGAAGTTTTCAGTTCTCAACTCCTGTCTCTGTGCGTCTCTGCTCTGGGTTCCTAACCTAATAGGGAACCCAACAATAAAATACCATATAAAAAATCATCATATAGATATTTTCTATATATGTACATAAAGAAATTTTACTATGGGTATTTCATATATGTTGTAAACCTATATCTCAATATATCCAGAAGACATATATATGTGATGATAATACATCCCCTTATAGGTGACATATATGGTCACATTGTTCCTGATATAGGGGCATATATCTCATATATTACATTTCTGTATGGGATGTGGCTCCTCACACAGCTTGTGTCTTCTCTTCAATCATTTGTGCCTCCCCCTCCCACTCACACTCCTGAACCCAGGTCCTTCATTACCAGCACTATCCAGACAGTGCCAGATCATCTGCTCATGCTCCAGCCTCTGTTCTTCTGTGTGTTTTCTAAGTATTTACTGTTACCTGCTTGTGTTCCTGTCTGCTGGTCATCATCTGCCTGTAAATCTGGATTAATTCAGTTTGGTTATCAAGTTTCTTCACTGCAGCTTCCAGTTTATAAGACTTACTCAAGAAGACTGGAGACTTGAGTAAAGTGTGTGAATACTTATGTCACTGAGAGATTCCAGTTTTTACTCTCTAAAATTCATTTTTCGGCAGACTGATGAACTCCATATTCCTCCTGTGTTTGAGTAAAAACAGTGGTTTTTAAACAGTACTTCATACATTATAATGCAGGTTCGTACTTTTAGACGTTTGAGTATTTGTTCCACATGTTGGGAACAAGAAAGAAAGAAGATAAATAACTGCACAGATTGATTCCAGAGTGAGATAAGTTTAATGCCCTGTTACAGTATGTTGAAAAGCACAAATAGAAATTTTAGTTCTTTATAAATGATGCAGCTAACATAAGTTTAACCCTGACACAAAGAGGTGTCTGGTTGGCTCCTCATCCATTCATCAGGCAGGTGCGGCAGCAGAACTGGCGGTAGAGCTTCTTCTCACAGAGACGGTTGGACTTGACCATGTCACAGAAGACCTCATCAGCTGACAGAGCAGAGAATCAGTTTAATACTGAAAATCCATGGAGGATGAGCACAAGAACTTCACTGTCTGTTCAACTGACGAGAAGTTATTTCTGCCTTGTTTTAAATTTCATTTCTGAGAAAACTGATAGCAATGCCCGGAAAATGTAATCCTGGAATTATGCATGATTCAAAAGTGCATAACTTACTGGTATTAACATGCAATCTATACATGGATGCACTCTGTGGATGGTGACGTCTGATCAGTGGGGCCTTTGCATTTACACCTGGTATTAACAAGTGTTTTCATTCTGTCTGCGCTGTGTTTGCTGCTGTGCTATAAGGGGGTCAACTCATTTTAACTTTACAGAGGAAGTGGTTCTCTGACCTTTCAACTTTTCTTCAGATGTGGTCACCCTGTACAGATGTTATTTACACCTGGCTGAGATCTGGGGCCTTGTGTATAAATGTTGTAGTTTTAGTTCCACTTCAAGACCTTCAACACTCAGATTTCTGGGAACTGGCACTTTTCAGAGGGAACTGCTGACAGCTCATAATATTTCAGCCAGCCTTTAGCCATGTTATGCCAGATGAGTTCAGTGGTGTAGCTGGTTTATCGCACCTGTACATAAAGTTTCCTGATTCTAGCTCTCACACAGACTGACTTCCCTGTGACACTTCCAGTATCACATCTGTATTTAACCAGATATGTTCGTGTACCACAGTCGGACAGTAGACCATGTGGCTGTTAGCCTGTTTGCCTATTAGCCTGTGGATACTACTCCTGACTCCTGCTGCAGCTTCATGAAGCATATTTCTTTACCTCCACTTAACAGCAAATCATGTTTGTGTGTCCAGCACTCTTGCGGCCTGAAAGGTGCTTAAGGTAATAAAAAATGTAGAATACTTGAAATACTTAATACATATTCTGGTCTGTATCCAGTATATACAATACATGCCAAAGGAAAATGACTCAACCCCCCCGACCACAGGAACATTTGTCAGCCTGTAAGCATCACCTACTTATCAAAATAACATGAAATCAGCAGCAGCATGTCAGTCCTCCTTTGCATGTGGGTGTACTCATAAAAACATTGTTCTATAGCTCAACAAAAGAAAGAAAAACTCTACAGGAACCTTTAAATATTTTGGTGAGGCTTTGCAACACAGGAAGTTAAGTAGTTTTACTTGTCTTAGCTAGCTGACATTATCTAAACATGAAGTGGATCAAATCCATGATTAGGAAATTGTTCAGTTTCCAGTCAGAAAAGCTGAGACATGAACTTGTAGCTGTGGAGGTCATTCACAGCAGCTGAGAACTGAGATCCCCCATTCTTATCACTAAAGCTTCACTACATCACATGAAAATCTGTAGTGAATGAAGCTGATGTGGGTCAAAATCTCAAACTCACCATTACTACATGAAGCATTAACAATACAAGTCCTGCTGACCAGACTGTAACCCTCTCTGCATCTGGTGCAGGTCGTTCCGGGGCCAGTGCAGCTCAGACAGTTCTCCTCACACCTGAAGACGCAGAGCGACATGAAACCAGCAGAGCAGAGCTGAGATCAGCAAAATCTATACAAACACAAACACATATCCCATTTCCTTTTATAGACAGAGTACAGGGCTGATTGGAGGGACTCCAGCAGCAGGATTATGATGTAGGGTTAAATCAGTGAGACTAAGAATCACTCACCTGTGACACATCTTATGAGGGGCTCCTGCTGCCTGTGCAGGGTAGTAGCCAGGAGAACAGGTCTGCACACACCTCCACTCCTGCTGCAGGAAGCCCTCAGCACACTGGATACACTCCTCCTTACCTGGTCCTGGGGAACAGATATAATAATAATAATAATAATAATAATAATAAGAAGAAGAAGAATAATAAGAATAATAAGAATAATAATAAGAATAATAATAATAAGAAGAAGAAGAAATTTTATTTATAGGTGCCAGAGAGAGGATAGATACACTTCTCATCAAACTTTTGACAGCTCTGACCTTTCACCTAATTTGCATAGGGGAGGGTTGAGCCCCCCCCCCCCCCTTTTTTCCCAGACGAAGGGGTTGATCTTTGACCCCCTCATGCATATACATCTAATTTAAAAAACGTCGTCATCTTTGAGCCCCCCTTTTTCCCACATGCTTGCGCATAAATTACTCAGAGTCTAGACTTTAGTCACAAAACTATAGAAAACTATAGTCTCGGTGTATTTTCATGAGGAGAGCCGTACTCACCACAATTCATTCAACCCTCACATACAAAGAGTTTCTCAAAATCATGGTCAAAAAACACTTTAAGACTTCATCTCACAACCATGTGTATCTAATTTTCTGTTTCTTATAAACTTGACCTGATCCAACCTTAGGATGATAGATAGCTTTCCATATGACAGCTTTTTTTGGCTGAAAAACTTTTTTTAAACTATAGAAAACTATAGAAAACTACAATACATTCAACCCTCACATACAAAGAGTTTCTCAAAATCATGGTCAAAAAACACTTTAAGACTTCATCTCACATGCATATAGATCTAATTTAAAAAACGTCGTCATCTTTGAGCCCCCTTTTTCCCATGCATGCGCATAAATTACTCAGAGAGACTTTTGTCACAAAACTATAGAAAACTATAGTCGGTGTATTTTCATGAGGAGAGCCGTACTCACCACAATTCATTCAACCCTCACATACAAAGAGTTTCTCAAGATCATGGTCAAAAAACACTTTAAGACGTCATCTCACAACCATGTGTATCTAATTTTCTGTTTCTTATAAACTTGACCTGATCCAACCTTAGGGTGATAGATAGCTTTCCATATGACAGCTTTTTTTGGCTGAAAAACTTTTTTTAAACTATAGAAAACTATAGAAAACTACAATTCATTCAACCCTCACATACAAAGAGTTTCTCAAGATCATGGTCAAAAAACACTTTAAGACGTCATCTCACAACCATGTGTATCTAATTTTCTGTTTCTTATAAACTTGACCTGATCCAACCTTAGGATGATAGATAGCTTTCCATATGAACCCAGCTTTTTTTTTTTGACTGAAAAACTTTTTTAAACAAAACCCAATTATTTTCTGGTGGGAAAACTAGACAACAAACTAAACAAAAGACACAGAGTAATTGTGTTCAATATAAGAAGTACGGGTATAAATACACCGTCATCCTGAGCGGCTGTATGACGGAGCAGGCCCGGGACGTACGACTCAAAACTCAGCATGATGGCTCGCGGTAAGAAGACTTTGCGTTTCTACACACGTTGCTTCTTATTTTTTTATAACATTTAAAAATATTAAACGAAAGATCTGTGTATTTTAGCATATACCGTCTCCGTAGATGTCCACCCAGCACCGCAGTTTTCTGGTAAGTATTTACTATATTTACCGTATTTTTATGTATTCTATTCAATGTCTAAACATTGGACTGTGTTTTTTTAATCAGAATTATCCATCTTTTAAAGTCACAGCCGCAGATTTGGAAGGAATCAACTTTTCACAATCACATTTTGGTAAGGTTTGTCTTTTTAAAATTTAAAACTCACACTGCAGCCGTTTCTGTGTTATAATAACAGTTTCAACAAAACATACTGAGGTTCAGCTGAAACATATACTTACAGATTTTACCGACGGTCTGAACGACGTACGGGACCTCGACGGCAGTTTCACGGAGGTTTTACATGAAATCCAAGCGGCTGAGGATTCTGCGTTGAACCGGTCAGAGGCCGCGTCTCCTCCTCCACCTGCCCCGACCAACACCACCCCTCCGGCGGGTGAAGAGCGCATCAACACTCCGATAGCTCCGGTGCCGGCTGGGGCGTGGAATCCGGCCGTCTTCCACGGGGATATCGACGAGATCCTAGCGGGGGATTCGCCGGTCCGACCCCGGGGGAAAAGTAAAAAGAAGACCCAGCAGAGCGATTCGGCGGTACGTCCTGGGTTAACCGGCCGACCAAAAGCGATCCGTCCGCGTAAAAATAAAAAGCAGATCCAGCAGGTCCCACCGGCGCAAGGATCCGACGGGGCACAGGAGATATCAGGTAATCTTGACCATTTTTTAAACCTCCTTTGTTTTTAATGTGATCTATACGTGGAACGAAGTCAACTCTTCGCGCTTCAGCGTTCAAATGAAAATACAACTTCCTGGTGTTTGGTCGCACGGTGATGACGATGATGACGTAACATGTTCTCATAGGTCCTTATCGAGTATATATATATTGTGCATACACAGTTGTAAACACAGACTGCTTCATTGTTAACTGGAAGCAGGTTGAAATGCATTTTGCATGGTGTGGATTTTTTTATTCATTCAATTTTCCAGTCTAGGGTAAATAAAGTGAATTCTGAAACTAAAACTTTGTGTCTAATTAAAATGTTTGTTTCAAAAAAAGTAAAAAGTTTATTGTTAATGATGCTAACCCATTAAATTTGTTATACCCAAACAGACTCTCAGCCTATGGTCTCAACACCCCTGAGGACCCAGACACCACCTTGGGTAGTCCTCCCATCTCCTATCAGACGACAAACAGCACCTGTGACACCTGTTTTTTCATGTCCTCCCAGAGGACAGAAACCTCACACTTCTTCTTCTTCTGCGAGGGTTACCACTACAAACGCCATTGAGAAGGCTCCGGCGAGACCCCACAAAAGGCGTAAAATACAACGTGTCAGATCGACGATTGTCCGCAAACTCTTTGCGGATGCTATCAATCATTCACCAGGACCGATAGTGGGAAGAGGAGGAACGGGAAGAACCCAAAGAGGCGCCCGAAACCAGCAACTGGAAACGCTCCAGATGGTTACCCAAGTAATGCATTCTATCATTTCATCCTTCACGGCCATTTGTGAAAAAATGTTGTAATTTTAATACGTATGTATATTTGTATGACATTTTTTTTATTTTAAAAGATGAATAGAGAATTTGATTCCGACTCTTTATCTTGTTCACCCTCACCCCAAGTCCCTCTTGAAATTGAGTTAGCTGTAGAGCAATTGCGTCATATTCCAACACCCTCTTCTGTCCACCAAGTCCCTCTCGACCTGCAAATAGCTGTAGATCAATTACGTTTTATCCCTATACCCGACAATGTTGAGGTGCAAAATAACTCGCCTGTAGAACCACAAAATCCTTTCCAAACCTTAGAAAACACATTCCAAAGATTAAATCAAAACAACGAGGACGCCTTCCACAACATAGAAAGCATACTCCAAAATCTAAATCAGACAAACATATCAGCTCTCAGCTCATCAAATGAACCTCAAAATGAACAAAATGAGTCTCAGCCACAATCACAGCCGCAGCCTCACCAGGGGGGTGAAGGGTTGGAGCAGAGACACACTCCTGCTGAAGAGCAGGAGGAGGAGGGGTTTAGAGGGGGCAGAGAGACAGAAACAGCCTCTTATGATCGGTTTAACACTCTAGTCATGAGACACACATTTACAGTTCCTCGACCCGGCAATGTACCCGATATTGCCGCATTTTATCGAAACGTGATAGGGGTAATTAGGGAATTAGCCAACGAGGTAGAATCGCAAGCTAGTCGCAATGATGTTATTCAGTTGGAGGTGGTAGGTGAAAATGTGCGTGATTATGTTTCAGTCACCAACAACGACCGAGGCAGAAATATTCTTCCAGCTTTTGAAGGTTTGCTCGATCGTATAGTACAGTCAAACAATAACATAGCCGCTGACGAAGATGTAGAATTAATTGTTCACATAGTGCGGAACCCTACGGGCGGTGCCAAACGTAAGATGGAGAAAACTTTAGATTGTGAAATTCTCAAAAAGAAAAGACCCCATCTCTATTTTGCAGATGACAGGAACGATCAGCTCTGCTTTGCCGTCAGCCTGTCTCATGTTATCCATCCAGATTTCACAGATAGCCAGTGTGATAGTCTGGGTAGGGAGTTGCAGCGTCAGGCTGGTTTAAATGATCAGACGCCCGTCACTTTCAATGACATAGCCAAATTTGAGGAGATCTTGAAGCGCAAAATTGTAGTGTTTTACAGAACATCTCATAACGAACCCCTCTCGCATTTTGCAACAGACTTCCCCGATCGTTCCAAACCTCTGTTTTTATTCCTATTGCAAAATCATTACTACGGGATTAAAAACCTCAAAGCCTTTATGGGCGCAAAGTTTATCTGTAATTATTGTTACAAGGGTTTATGTAACCCCTATGTGCACAGCTGTAAGGGCTACTGTCAAGTCTGCATCGACCCCATCTGCTCTACACAAGAGCTCAAACCCATAAAATGCTCAGATTGTCACAGGACGTGTCGTTCACTCTCCTGTTTTGCTCGACACAAAGAGGCTAAGCCATGTCCTATGAACAAACAGGCTTTTAGTTTTTGTGATCAAGTAAAAAAATGCAAACTATGCAATCTGTGCTACTACGTTAATATGACCACAGGCAAGGCCGAGCATCGTTGTGGCGCATCTAGATGTAGAATCTGCGGTGAAACATTACCGGCTGGTTCTGAAACAGACGATCACCTGTGTTACATTCAACCCGTCGCCAGTGAGACCAAACACCTCGGTTTGGTTTTTTATGACTTTGAAACATTTGTCAACGAGAACAACGAACACATCCCCTTTCTAGTGTATGCAAAAACATTAAAAGGTGAAGAGAAGGTGTTTTACGGTCTGGACTGTGTTAAACGCTTTCTCCTGTATTTCAGGAGGAATCAGTACCGGGGAAATGTTTTTATTGCGCATAACGCTCGCGGATTTGACAGCTACCTAGTTTTAAAAGGTATATTGAAAGAGAAAGCATCGCCACAAAACATTCTCATGACAGGTTGTAAAATCCTCAGTTTTGAGGAACCCGATTATCAACTCAAGTTCATAGATTCCCTTTCTTTCCTGCCCATGCGTCTTAACGCCATGCCCAAGGCTTTGGGCTTCAGCGATCAGACCAAGGGGTATTTTCCGCACAGATTCAGCTCAGAAAAGCACCTCAGGTATGTAGGACCCTATCCTCCGCCGTCTGATTACGGTGTAGACCGCATGACGACGCGCGAGCAGGAGGAGTTTTACAGCTGGTACAGTAAAGCCAGTCAGGAAGTCTTTGACTTTAGGAAGGAAGCTTTGCATTACTGTAAGAATGACGTTGATATTCTCAACACAGGGTGTGTTAAATTCAGGGAGCAGTATCTCAGTGAGACAGGCGTGGACCCTTTCCGCACTATTACCATAGCATCAGCCTGCATGAAGGTGTTTCTCACCAATTACTTGCAACCTAAAACCCTCGCCATACCGTGCCCTGACAACTACGCCCAGCGGTGTAAAAGATTCTCAAACGAATCCATCAGGTGGTTAGAGTGGGTGATGCACAAGGAAAAAATCTTTATCCAGCATGCTCTCAACATGGGTGAAAAACAGATTGGTCGCTATTTTGTAGACGGTTACGCAGAGATTGACGGTGTAAAATATGCGTGGGAGTTTCACGGATGTTTTTATCACGGTTGTCCTGATTGTTTTAATCCTACAAATACTTGTCCGATGAGGGGTTTGACCTTTGGGGAACTGCATGCAAAAAGTGAGGAGAGAGTGCAGATGTTACAGTCTGAACACAACCTCCGCGTCATTGTGGTGAGAGAACACATGTGGAATGAAATGAAAAAATCGAGCCATGTAGTAAACTTTCTCCAGCATTTCAACTTCCCAGAACCTCTCATACCACGACAAGCGCTGTATGGAGGCAGAACGAGCGCTTTAAAGCTGAGGCATACGGCGGGGTCTGATGAAACTGTGCATTATGTTGACGTTTGCTCACTGTACCCGTATGTCATGAGCACGCAAAAGTTTCCCCTAGGGCATCCTACCATCATTCACAAAGATTTTGGGGATCCTCGTAACTACTTTGGGTTAATCAGAGCCACTGTATATCCACCACGCGGTCTCTTTTTCCCTGTTTTACCGTACAAATGCTCATCCGGTAAATTAATCTTCCCGCTGTGTCGTACCTGTGCTGAAACCAACAACCAAGAGGGTCTCTGTAGACACGGCGATGAAGCCAGAGCGTTGACAGGTGTGTGGGTCACGCTCGAGTTTAACAAAGCCCTCGAGCTAGGGTACAGAGTGGCAAAAATCACAGAAGTGTGGCACTTTGACAAAAGTAGCGACTCAGTGTTTGTCGACTACATCCACAGTTTTCTCAAAGGTAAACAGGAAGCATCGGGGTACCCGCCTGATGCGACGGACCGGGAAACCAGAGAAAAATACATCAGGGACTATCATACAAATCAGGGCATTCTGTTAGACGCGGGCAAAATTGAAGCGAATCCTGTCAAGAGACAAGTGGCTAAATTGTGTCTCAACAGTCTTTGGGGGAAGTTTGCGCAGAGAGACAACCTACTCCATACCAACATCGTCTCAGAATCTGAAGAGTTTTTCTCCTACCTTTTTTCGGGCACACACAAGGTTGAATACTTCAACGTTCTAGACAACGAGAGAGCCTTAATTAGGTGGAGATACAGCGACCGATGCATTCAACCCCCGGGTAAACAAAACAATATATTCGTTGCGGCATTCACCACAACACACGCACGTCTAAAACTGTACAGTTATTTAGAAAAGTTGAAAGAGAGGGTTCTTTACATCGACACCGATAGTTTAATCTATGTGGTAAAGAAGGGTGAGACGCCTTTAGAGATGGGTAATTATCTAGGGGACTTGACAGATGAACTGGACGGGGATAGCATTCAAGAATTTGTAGCCGCGGGTCCAAAGAGCTATGCATACCAAACAAAAAACAAAAAAAAAGTAGCGATGCGCGTCAAAGGCATCACTCAGACTCGGGAATGCTGTGAGATGGTAAACTTTGACAGCGTCAGAGATCTGGTGGAAGGTTACCTGCGTGATTCTGGTGAGAGTGTGATTGAGATCCCACAGCGCAACATTAGTCGCGATAAAAAGAGCTTCGTCTTGAAAAACACATCATTTCAGAAAAAGTTTAAAGTGGTGTATGACAAAAGACGTCTCTTTGCCGACGGCACAACTTTGCCCTTTGGATATTGAGTGAGTTTGATTTTGTGTTGTTTTGTTTCATACAACTTTGCCTTTTGGATATACTGAGTTTGATTTTGTGTTGTTTTGTTTCATACAACTTTGCCTTTTGGATATACAGAGTTTGATTTTGTGTTGTTTTGTTTCATTTTGTTTTAAAAATGTCACACCAGAATGTAATGGAGGAAGTTGATTTTGAACCTAGGTTTATATTTCCTTTCTCATGTTTGATTGTAGGACCTAGCGGGTGCGGGAAAACCTATTTTGTAAAGAATGTACTTGAAAACTGTGAACATGTCATGAATATTGTACCTGAAAATATTGTGTGGATTTATACTTCCTTTCAACCTATGTACAGCGAGTTGCAAAGGTTGAATAAAAAGATTAAATTTGTTGAAGGATTGCCAGATTCTTTTGACGATGAAAACCTGTTTCCTCCTGGTCAAAAACATTTGATCATTTTGGACGATGTTATTTTCCAAGCCTCCGACCATCCCGATGTAGTTAAAATCTTTACTCAGTATCGGCATCACAAAAACATGAGCGTCATGATGTTGACTCAAAATGTGTTTCATCAGGGTAAACACAGCCGCACCATTAGTTTGAACAGCAATTATTTGGTGCTGTTTAAAAATCCTCGAGACAAACTACAAATAAATATATTAGCCCGTCAAATCTTTCCGTCTCAAAAGGCATTTTTTTTAGAGAGCTTTGAAGACGCCACCAGAGACCCTCACGGGTATTTAATAGTAGACCTTACACCCGTCTGTCCAGAACGATACAGATTGAGGAGCGGTGTACTTCCTCACCAGCGGCCGACCGTCTATGTACCAAAATAAATGACCTAGATCATCGTCATCATGTCGGTACGTTTAAAAAGAAATGCTGCTTTACTTTCGGCTTTATACCACGCCACACCCAAGAAACGTAAAGATATTCTTATTCACAGCTCTCCAGACTTTATCCAAGCATTGTGTGAGATTGCTTTAAACCTTTTGAAGGGAAACATCCCTTTATCACCTTCTCAATTCAAAAAACTGAAGAAGCAGAAAGAAATTATCAGACTGTTGGCGGACAAGAAAACAACTTTAAAACGCAAACATCAGGTTTTAAAGAACCAGTCGGGCGGATTTCTTTTACCCCTGCTAGCCGCCGTCGTACCTATGATCGGGGATCTTATCGGGGGACTCGCTAGAAGATAATACGTGAGAAGATGTCTTTGAGGAAGGCGCAGAAAATGTTTCTCGTCTCACCCCATCAGCTAAACCGTATGACTCAACCGCCAGCCACCATCAGAGAAACCGCAGAGGATGATTTGGATGTCAAAATGAGAGCCGTATTAGATGAGCCGGGGTTGACTCCCGATGAAAAAATTAAAAAGTACAACGCTTTACTGCAAAGATATTTAACTTTGATGAAGCAGGGTCAGAGAGACCAGCGGCGTGTAACCCTAACTCTTCAGAGGGAACACCCTGACGAGCAGGGCGAGGAGACGGAATTCTCAAATCAACAAAGCGCTCGGGTATCATCTCAGGCGTCGGATGATGCTGACCGTGTGATCGCTGAAGTTTTAAAAAGCTTCCCTCCACGAGATCACAACAACACCGAATACATCTTAAAAAAAATATCCGAGAGCGATAAAGGTTGGAATGCAAAGGGGGAATTTGTTTATAAGGGTCAAGTTGTGAAGGGGTCTCATATCACTGATTTATTGAAACACCTGTCACACTCTTATAAATCATCCCGAACCGCGCCACCGACGGGTTGGTCAAAATTTTTGAATACCCTGGCTGATTTGAACATCCCTTCTTCCGCTGTGAAAAACCCAGAAGCTCGTGACCAGTACCGCTCCCTCAAGACGGGTACGGCCCACGACCAAATTGTCATGTTTGGAAAAGAAGCACCTCGCACGAGAAGTGGAAAGATGAAGAAACAAATGAATCTGTCACCGAGTTGGATCGGTATTTCACCATAAATAAATAAATGTAACACACAACTTTGTCATTCATTAATAAAGTGTTTTATTGAGCATAATTTTTGCGTACAGTCTTTTTTTTTTTTCAATCAGCAATGAATTACAATTAAGTATCGGTTCAAACCATAAAAAGTTTTATATAAGATAACATTTATCCGCAACAGTCTTTAAACCTCTGTAGAGAGCAGTTCCTCTGTTTTGGGACGACGTTGATTTTATTTTTGAGACGGTGTTTTCTCACAAAGTCGTACACCATACGGTCATTTTTTATCACATCGTCGCTGTACAAAGACAGTACTTGGTGGTAAGATAATCCGCAGGCCCGTTGACAGAGATAATAGATGCAGTGTTGCCCGCAGACGGTTGACAGAGGGTGTTGCAGTTGACGGTTGTGGTACTTGATGTTTTGAGAACGGTTTTCCAAAAACTGTAAGATGCTCGAGGGGTAGTGATCAAAGTCTGGCGGAAATCCATAAGAGTCAAAAAAGGTGGCTTCGCCTCCCTTTTCTAGTGTTAAAGCTAACCAGTGTTCCCCAGGCATGTGAGCAGGGTCTGTGTTGACTATGAAGTAGGACGGTGTCCTAAAGGATGGGTTCAGCGAGGGTAATAGGTCACAGGCCCACACACCGCAAAATACATCTCCCAGCAAACGATTCAAAATACTCTCTATCTGAAGATTATCCATTTTTTTTTTATTTTTATTTTTTCCCTTCAAATTAGTAATAATCCACAAGCACCTGTCTTTTTGAGTCGATCTCCAGAATTGAATCAAAACAGGCATAGACGATAAGAGTGGTGGTTTGCGCTAAGGGTGCTCTGAATCTCATCTCTAGTCTTAAATTACCGCTGGAGACGGGAGATAAGGCATCGTTGTCGTCAGCCGGGTTGAGATTAAACACAAACAGAGAGTATCCGTTGTTAAATTCTTCTCGGTTGATACTCAGGGGTAAATCCTTAAGATGTCTCCCCGTAGCCAGGAACATGTTGTAAAACTCTCTAATGGACTGTCCGTTGTTAAACTGAGGTTGAAAAGCCTTAGCGGGAATCTGTTTACCATCCTGACAGAGAGCCAGATATTCTACATCGTTGTGAATAAAATTGAAGGGTGACAGGTCTCTTCTCCCGGTGAAAGCTTCGTGGTGCACCATACCCAAAACTATATATTTAGGCATAGCCCCCAGAAAAAGATTCTCCTGGCTGCATATTCTAGAGTTTTCTGGGATAGAGTATGTCTTCACATTGACGCGTGAGATGGGGTAGAGCGCGTTACCTTTCATTAAGGCTGCTGCGTGACCCAATCGCACGGCTGGGGACACAGACACTTTTTTGGCAAATAGAGATGCCCCCAGTATTTTCAGACGAAACGTGGAGTCACGGGCTCCCATTAGACAGAAAGCGTCGCTGGCACGGGTTAGTTTAATTCTCAGGTCAACAGAGTTCAGCAAGAGTCTCTCACAAAAAAATACATCCCCGTGGAGAGCACCAAACAGGTGTAGTTCTCGTGAATTAGTTGTGAAAGCGGCTCTCGTGTTTAACCCTCTATTGGGACCGTTGACGGTCACTCTAGAGTCCATGGCCCCGGGGGTATCTTTGTAAAAAAGACCGGCTGAGAACTGACTGGCGAGCGCATCTCCTGAAAAGTTGAGTAGGGTCTCAATCATGACACGGTAGGGATGTGTAGCGCTCGATTGTGAAATCAATCTATCCCCCAAAATAACGTCGCATTGATTGAAGATTGTATTCAGAGGGTAATTGATAAGGCCCACCGCCGCATCATTGGCCAAGTCTGTATTGTCCGCGTTGGTGATTTTCACACGAAGATGCAGCAAAATATCGTTCAGATCCAGATACTTTTCACCGTCTCCGGGGATAAAAAATTCTATAGGACCGCCGTCTGTGATAGCTGACACGGGGGAAATTTCGGTGTATGTTTTATCTTCGATGGAAAGCTGTGTCATAGGCGCTGTAAATAAATCCAACTCAGCGAGGGTGCACTCTGGGGATTTCTGGTGTAACAGAGCCATGATTTTTTAATTCTCTTTAAAAAAAAATCAGAATTCAAATATGTCAGAGCTCTGGGGAGACTTCTTCTTTGCCTGCCTGCTTCTCGCGACTGATTTCCTCTTTTTACTAGCAGAGCGTTTTTTAGAGGTTGTTGAGAGGCGTTGTCCCGGAGGTCGTCTCCTCTGTCTACGCGCTAAGACCATAATTCCCCCCGACCCCTCTTGTTTCTGGTCGCCGTTGACAAATTTTCCCACACGGCCGAACACGTCCGAAGCAATGTTGCTAGCGGCTGTTTTGAGATGAGGTTTAGCTATCGCAAAGCCTTTCTTCACCAGGGGGGATACAAAACGAAACAATTTTGAAAATATAGAGCCTATACCACGACCGTACATGACGGGAGCTCCATAAAATCCTGGTAAATTTCCTCCCACCTGACTCTCATAATAATGTACAAATCTGTGAGGATCCTCTCGCAAGTCTACTCGTGCCATTTTGACCGTTGTGTAACGTATCTGATGTCCGTCGCACCCGTCAGAGGTGAGTCACCGTCGCAGGGTTAGACGATACTGAATGATGTGGGAAAACCAGATGGTTTATATATATATATATATCCCAGGTTTTCAAACTTTTATTGGTCTAAAGTGAAGCGTCACAATACACTTCCCGTAGGTAAAATCTACCGGTTTGTTTTGATCCGTTTTTATCTCAATCTTAATGTTTTCAATGTGTTGCTTGGCTACCGGTAAATAATAAGCCGGGTTGAAATGCTGTGTGATGACCTCCCCGAACGTGCCCTTAACACTGATCGTTCTCAAGAGGGGGGCATAAGCGTCACCGACTATTTGCGGTTGTACTACGTCGCTGTAACAGTACAAATGATAAAACCCGGCCTTCATATCAGCGGGGTAGTGAGCCAACTTTTGATCAAACTTGAACCATTCTCCCGACTTTAGACCCATCATGTAAGCAGCGGGTCCCTTGTAGAGTACGTGCGTCTGACCTCCGGCCTGGAAATCAAATTTTTTCTGAATGATGTTATAAACTAGATAAATATCAGAATTAATTTCTCTAAAATAACTATCCATCATTAGCCTGAAGTCTTTTATGCCGCTGTAATATCCCTCTGTAAACCTTTGACGATGTATCACGCTCTCTGTTGCCGATTTTTGGGGATTTACCCTCCAGTAAAAATAGGCGTCATCCTTGTGTATGGTGTACCAAGTGTGGGGGTATGAAATCTCCGTCAAGGCAACCTCCCACTTTCCTTCTAAATCGATATGTTGCGCTAAATCAACGCGGTAACTGGAACTCTTGTTATCTTTGAAAACGTTGAGGCTGGCGTTAGAGGGCAGGGTAATGTAAAACCCCTCGTCCTTTGCCCCGTACATGATGGAATGATACTCTAGGCAGGCGCGCGGCGATTCTTATACATTTATTATTTCAGCTGCCTTGATCCAACTGTTGAATTTCTCAGGCCAGTTTTTCCAACGTACAAAGACTTGTTTTTCACCCCTCACGGTACGTCGTTTCAGAATCTCCTCGACGTGGTAGACTCTGTCTTTATCCATTTTTACTTTTTGCAACTCTGCCTCATAAAATGAACCTTGGATGGGTTCTCCATCATAATCTTTCAGTTTGTACACAGGAGGTTCGCGAGGGATGCACTCGGAAACTGTAAACACTTCGTCCGTAAAACTCTGTTCATACTTTTTATCAAACACACCTCTCAACTTTGATATCCTGACGAGGTCTCCCTCCTTGAAATTTTTCTTTAATTCGGTCCTCTGTGGGGCGAGAGATTTACCGTACAGGTTTTCAAACACTTGATCGACGTTCTCTGCGGTTACATCCATAGGTGCCATTTTTATACTGCTGTGATAACTCTGATTATAGCTTTTCATCAAGTCTTGTAAGACGTCGAGGTATCGCATGGTGTTGTTAGCAGTGAAATATCTCCACATTCTGCTTTTTAAAGTGCGATTAAATCGTTCAATCACGGAGGCTTTGAGATCGCTGGCTGTGGAAAAATGTATGATGCCGTGTTTTTTCATCAGAGCCTCAAAACGCTTGTTAAAAAATTCTTTTCCAGCGTCGGTTTGTAGTTTTAAGGGCGTCTGACTCTCCTCAAAAATTGACTCGAAGGCCTCAACCACCTCGGATCCGGTTTTTCTCTTTAGAGCACGTACATAAGCCTTTTTGGAAAACACATCTATGACCGTTAATAAATAATTATACCCGTCATTATACTCTGCTAAGGCTTGCATATCGCATAGGTCGGCTTGAAATTGGTTTAAAGGACGCGGGACAAAAACTCTGTTTCTGATAAAATGCATTCTGACGGGTTTGTGTAGAGTGTATGCATCCTCTCCAGATAAAAAGTCTTTGATCTTTTCACGCTCAACCTTCTTGCCCGTTTCATCATGCACTCCCCTACGGAGGCGTTCTACACCGCCGAAGCTACCCGGGTGTGTTGGGTTGTAATAAACTTTTTTCATGACGCGTACCTCAGACATGTTGAGACCAGAATGAGAGAAAAAGATCATGCGTAGGGTATTTGATTTTTTTTTTTTTTTTTTTTTTATTAGAACACAAATACAACAGTGTGAAAAACGATACATACTTTTTTTTTAAACTATAATTCAACACAAATACAGCAGTGTTAAAAAACAATACATACTTTTTTTTAACTATAATTTAACACAAATACAACAGTGTTAAAAAACGATATGAATAATAGAAAAACTTAATCTAACTAACTAAACAATTTGTTGTCAAAAAAGAAAAACTATTTATCACTACTAGAACATGTGATTGTGAATAGAGTTTGTGCTAACAGAGAATAATCTAGAGTACGCTGCATATCAGCGTGCAGTTTTTGGAGTTCATCCGTAACGTTGACAGGGTGGTTGTTTTGCAAAAGTTCGCTGGTAACATCGACAAACATGGTGTAAAAAGCGAGTATGTGCCAGGGTCTAACGATGTCACTCGTTAGTTCATTTAAAATTTTTTCAAAACTCTCTGACAAAGTAGATTCAACCCCGGACGCGACCTGATGCACCGATACCTCCCAAGGTGTACAGGGTATAAGAGTAGAACAGATCCGGACTTTTTCCATCAAGTTCTCCAGTCTCTCAACGTCTGCATTTTGGATAAAAGTGTTGTTTTTATGCCTTGAAACTCTGTTCTCAACAGCCATTCTCAAAAGCTCTATCAACTGAGGGATGACGATGCGGTTATTGATGTGGTTCATGATCTGAGTCACTATTTTTCTACAGAAATTCCACATTTTCCTGCCGTCTAACGTTCCAACCACAGGTCACACAGTTTGTCAAGTTGTTCTTTTTTGGTCCTGCTGTCTCCGTCCTCTCGATCCAACATCTCATCGAGTGCGTGGTAGATGAAGCTCTTTGATTTCAGCTCGTGTAAAAGACTCTCCACCGTATTTCTGATCCTCGCTTGATCCGCCTTGATGTTTTGCACAGATAGGAAGTGTTGAATGGCTGGAATAAGCTTGGGGGTGTAGAGCCTTTTCATCAACCAGTAAAAATTTTCCTGGTAGAAGCCTTCCAGACCCACATTCAGGCATTGGTGCCGTCTCTGGCTGGGATGATTAATGCGACACCCCACGCACATCTCATCTTGGTACAGGGACAGAGTTTTGCTCAGCAGGTGGAGCACGGCTAATTTTACACCTTTAAAGAAAGTATCGTTAAAGAAAGTATCGGTTAGCCATCCGTCAGGATGGTCCTGGTCACCTTGTTCAACGGCCTGAGTTGGCAAATCATCGCGACACGAATGCCCGCAGTCACATTCAAGGAAGGAGTCCATCAGATCCATAGGCTCTTCAGGGATTGGCTCCAGAGTATGGTGGGGAGGAGCGCTGAATGGTGGAGGTGAAGCAGGAGGATGGTCCAGAACCTTGGGTTGTGGTGGTAGTGGAGTTGGTGGACGGTCGTCATTCTCCCCAGTCGTCATAAATGCATTTTCTAAATCCGGTTTGTAATCTCTTGAGGGAGCCGGGTGGATGGTTGTTGCGATAAGCCTGGGCGTGTAGCTTCTCTGAGGGGTACACATGTTTCTTCTTGTTCTTGTGGTGTTTTATTTTTCCGCCTTGGTAGGTTGTCTCTTTATAGTGTGTGGCGACGTGGTTTATCCTTGCGTGGGAGGGGTGAAGGGGTGGTTTGTCTCTGACGTGTGTGTGTGTGGGGGGTGGGAGTAGAGGGGTCTTCTTTTTTCACCAGGGCATTATCCCAGATATGGCAACTGTGAAAGAGCGAAGTGATCGTATCACTGATCTGATCCAACTTTTCACTCCAAACCTCAGCCGGTAAAGCCAACAAAGTCCGGAAAACACCGCATTCGGAATTGAACAGATCCAAGGCAAAATACCATTTAGCTTCTTCCCTACAGGCTCCATCCTTCTTTGACTCTTCTTCTTTATTCTCTAACCGGTAACTGACGCGGAAGAACCAACGACCCGAAGTTGAGGTTTTTGACAGCCAAATAGCCGAAAACGATTTTTGCACAGATTGCAAAGATTTTTGTTCCTCTTCGACCACCTCCCTGATACTCCTCGGATTGATAGACTTTAACACACCCCAATCGTTGGAAGATAATGTGGCTAGATCCAGCAGGTCCCCCGGTGTGTCACCTTCACTCCGCTGATAGAGACACAGTTCCCCGGTCTGGTACCTGAACATATATCCCCAGCTACCACACAGCCCGTAGGGTTCCAAAGACCATTCCTCTTGCAGACGCAGGGTGAGCGGAGGAGGCATTTGGGTCCTGCGCAAAAACACCATACTTTTTCTGGAACCATCTACGCCTGACTCTTGTAAAATGGTTACCGCCGTTTCACTAATAAAAGACGCTGCGCGATCGACCGACATGATGAGTACGGCTCTTCTCACGAAAATACACCGACTCTATAGTTCTCTATAGTTTTGTGACAAAAGTCTAGACTCTGAGTAATTTATGCGCAAGCATGGGGGAAAAAGGGGGGCTCAAAGATGACGACGTTTTTTAAATTAGATGTAAATGCATGAGGGGGTCAAACCCCTCCCCCTATGCAAATTAGGTGAAAGGTCAGAGCTGTCAAAAGTTTGATGAGAAGTGTATCTATCCTCTCTCTGGTGCCTTTAAAGGCACTGAAGGACTAAAGGATTCCTTACAACACAGTAAAAGATTAAATGCATAAAATACAACAATACTAAATAAATTTGAATAAATATAATTGCATAAAATAAATCTGCATAAACACTAGTGAGCTAAACAGAATAAGCGAGCTTAACGAGTTGTGTTTTGAGGTGGGATTTAGACCCCAGGGTGGTGAGTACAGGCAGGTGTGCAGAAGTGCAGTAGATCAGAGAGGTACCAAGGTGCAGGCTGTGAAGTGACTTGAAAGTGAGAAGTATAGTCATGAAGTCAGTGCAGAGTTTATCAGGGAGTCAGTGCAGCTGCTGGAGGATAGGAGTCTGCATCCTGAACCAGCTGAAGTTTACGGAGGAGTTTGTGAGGAAGACCAGAGAGGACAGAGTTACAGTAATCGATGCAAGATGTGACTGAGGAATGTACCAGAATAGCAGTGCTGACACTTAGGGTCAAAACTCAAGATCAAAACCTGCAGATCACTGTACAACATATTATCAGGAGCACACACAGAGGTGATCAAAATGTACTCACACCTGTATCTGAACCATTTAAACCACAGGTCTGGATACCTCAGGTTTCTGCACATACAAACACACTGACCTGTACAAGTCCAACAGGAGGAGTGGCATGGGCTGCATGTCATCTCCTCCAGGTGGAAAAAGGTTCCATTGGTGCATTCAGGAACACAAGTCATCCCGGCCAGACTGCAAACAAAAACCACAGTTGCATTACAAAAGTTCAGATATAAGCAGCAGTCTTTGCGTCTTCACGTACCTGTAGCCTTCACTGCAGGCACTGCATCTGTCTGCATACCTCAGGCATCTCATACAGGTGTCATGACACCTCAGACAATGTCTCTGATCTGCCACAGGGAACACACACAGGCATCAGTGTAGTGGAGCAATATCTGGACTGCTGGGTCTGTTTAACATTCAACATGAATTTACATACATTAAAAAAATGATCTTTGTACAAGCACAAACACTTCATTCACCTGGAGACCATGTTTACATTCATTCTAACAAAGAAACACTCTGTGTCCTTGGGTCTGACAAATACGTTGAGTGTGTTTCCTTCCTCATTAAATATACAAAGCCAGCTTTCTTTCCGATGTTGGGTGATTAGCAGTCGTCTTCTCCCCTGTCTTTTTCTTTACTATCACCAAGTGGCAGTCAGTGGAATCATGAAGCCAAGAACAGGACAGAGTTGAAAAGTCAAAATAATTTCCTAACCTTTCCTAATCAATTTCCTTTCCTAACCACTGTTCCTTGAACTTGATGGAAAATACCGTGAGGTCAAGGAAAGATGTGAAGGAGAGGTCATTAGGACATTTATGCATATAGTATTTTGTTATGATGATATTGTTAACTAGAAATCTGGACAGATTTAAAGAGAATAAATCTATATTTATGGATTTGGAGTTTAGACAAGGATTTCCATAAGTTTTGGATCATGTTACATAAAACAGCTGCTCTGTTTCTATATTAATGTGGGTCTGCCAGGGTTAAACTACAATGTGAGTCCAATACATCCATAGGTAAATCGCTTTAAATGTTGCTGCAGCAAGGAGTTGCGGGACAGCATTTTCTCCTATCCTTTCAAAAAGGAAGGTCCAATGTTTTCTATGCTCAAGGAGATAAGACAGGAAGCACTGAGGCTCCTTTCCTTATCATTTAGACAGACAGGGACCATGAATAACCACACACCCCCAATACATCCCACGACCAATCTGCAGGAGCACTGACAATATATAGGAACAGTGGTGAAGCTCTGATTTATACGACTGGTACATGATCACATATTTAATAAAAGAGCTTACTCTCGTCAGCAAAGTAACCTGTAGGGCAGGTGTCGACGCAGCTGGAGTTGAGTGTGTTGAGGTAAAGGCCTCTTCGACAGGAGAGACAGTCTCCAGCTGATCGACCAACACATCTCTCGCAGCCTTTATTGCAGCGTTTGCAGCGACGAGACGCCGCGTCCTCGTAGTGTCCCAGTGGACAGTGGCTCACACAGGTTCTGCACACGTGCGGGAACACAGAGAGTCAGCTGACAGCACAACATGGACTTCACTGACTGAGTCCACGAAACAAAAAGACTTAATATCGGTGGGTTTTTGGAGAAGCTGCAGAACTGCCACTGATGAGATGGATTGTGGGTCGGAAAACCAAAACAATGAGCTAAAAGAAGCTAAAAAGCTCTGTTCCTTCTCTCAGCTCTTACCTGCCACTTTTCAAGCTGCCTGAGCTGAAGTGGACACAGTTGAGACAGTGGTCAGCATCTGGTCCATCACAGCCCTGGTCCCCACACTCACTGTGACAAGGTCCTTGATGAACACCACAGGGATTGTGATCAGCACCATTATCACCACCTTAAGTCAGTTTAGATGGGAAGGTGATGAAGTATTTGATTGGATTCTCTCACCGTTGTACTCCTCCTCCTCTTCATGGAGCTCTGGCTCCTCCAGGTGCTCCTCTGGGTCTGGGGTCTCCAGCATCCTTGAACGGACGTGCTCAGTTCTGTGGGGCTGGTAAGGGTCCTGAGATGTGCCATAAAGGATCAGTGTCCATTCTTTTAGGTTGCCTGTGTCAGATAATCATCATCATAATAATAATCATGTTAGAGCTTTTTGTAGGTTATTTCAAATAACGACATCAGTGCCAAATGTAATAAATTTAAGTCTGTCCTCCTGTAAACAAACAAGCCCATAGGTCGTCTGTCAGCAGGTTATTATGACCCATAGTTAGGTTCTGTTGCTAGGCAACATCTAGTGGCCATAATAATGATGACAGGAGCAAAGGGAAAAGTGCGGTGACGTAGTTTATAGAGCGATAAAGTCCACGTCAGGAGGAGGTTGGGGTGGATGGATGAATATGACACAGGAGAGCGGTGTTCGATTCCCATGTGACAGTAGCAGTTTATGTTGTTTCTATTATCCATGACTGTTCACTGTTATTATTGTAACCATGACAACAAAGATTGACCACGCCACAACTGTTATTTTAGTAACCATGACGACGAGGTTATGTACATCTCTCTTGGTAAAGTCCGCATGTTTGTCACACATTGTAACCATGGCAACAGAGGTCCAGTATGCCTGCTATTTTAGGAGACACTGCTGTGGGTCGTATCAGAGGGTTGTTGATTCAGGTTGGAGGACTGGTTGGTAAATTTAAATGTAAATGTGAGCCTGAGTGTGTATGTGTATTTGGACCTTACCCAGCACCTCAGGGTTACGTGGCTTTGATGGTGAGTCAATAATTTCCAGAGTCCATGTGCCCTCTGCCCTCTCACCCCAAAAATGAACTGTCATGAACTCCCAGTCCCTGAAGCCCTCGTTTGAGCTGTCAAACTGCCTGTGAACAGTGACATGGGGGCAGAAAAGGTGACATTAAGCAGATAAATATTAATGTTAATGAGTTAAGGTGGGGCCCCGTATGACCCCTTCACACTGTGCCATTCACACATGAGGAAATCTTTGGTCCTTAGTCAAAAGCTGTGTTTAGAAGAACAGTTTAGCTAGCTAGTTTTAGCAACCAAAGTTTTAAATAGTGAGAGTTTAGAAAATTCTGAATTTCACAGATCTGACAATGTGACCACTGCTCTCCACATTTACACACCCAGCCGTCAGGATATGACATGACATGGTGCAGAATGTGCAGCTGCCTGTTAATGTGTATTGAACCCACAGCTCTTATAGCAGCACTGCCAGTTACTATAAATGATGAATTCTGATCTACACAAAATGATAAAAGAGGGCACTGAGCCTCTCTTCTGATTGGCTGACTGTTTTCTGAGTGATTAATAAATATATAGCAGATTTCAGGTAAACACTCAGAGAAACCAAATCCTGTAAGGCTGGATGGTGGGTCCAGGTGGGCGGGGCTTGGGTCGTGGCTGAGAGTGGTGACTGCTTTGTTGTGACATGCAGCTGTAATTTCTGTAATAATTAACATGATAACCATTTTATGTACAGTAGATACAGTATATTTTGTATCTATTGTATCTACTTTACCTGTACCATACCATAATGTGCTTTTTAGCCATGCTAGCAGTGTGGCTCGAGGGATGATAATGACTGTCTGTTGGTTGGTCCATCACACTGTCTTATCAAAAACAACATTAGAGTCACTCCAGTGTACAGTTATCTCAGTGTGAACTGTTTTCTAACAGTAGAAAATAATGTGAAGTGTCCAAACCTCTGCAGCTGAAACCAAAACAACAGCATCTGATAGATGGATAGATAACACTGGGCCTTTAATAACGTGTGGGCTTCATTTAGTTGGACCTGCTGTGTGCATTAGTGTGTGCAGCCCAGTTCTCACCTCTTGGCCAGTAGTTGGGATCTCGTCCCAGATGGAGAGATGAGGTTGATCTCCAGGTCCCCTCGTCGCGGGTGGGCTATCAGAACCTTGACCACCACGTGCTCCAGGTAGTCCACAAGCTGCTCAGGTTCTTCTGAGCACCCTGAGGTGGTGATGCTGCTGTTCAGGCTCTGGCCAGCATGGATGTACCTGGAAGCGCCATAAACATTATGAAATTACATTGAATAGATTTATAAAAATGATTCATAAAACATTTTTATCTGTTCACTGTGAACAACAGATAAATGTGATATTTTTAACAACACACAGATACTCCAGGCCTGAACATCTGTCAACCATCCTGGAATTGCAATCACACACACACACACACACACACACACACACACACACACACACACACACACACACACACACACAAAGCCCCTGTTAGATTTCCCTTTGCCTGGAGATAAAGTGAACTGATGGCTGTGCTTATCTCTGGAAATATTTTGTGTCTCTATCATGTTACTTTCATGATTTAATGTGTTTCTTCCAACCCACTCTCACATCACTTCATGTCCAGATACACAATTACAACAAATACAACAATTGTCCTTTTCTTTTAATGAGTTTTTTAGTTTGTGAAATAGTAAAGACATTTATGTTGTCATCCTGTACATTTACAGTAATTTTGCATTGTTTTTGTGACAGAAAGATATCTAATTTTAGTGACCACTGCATCATTCTGGTTTAAAACTAAAACAGTTCACAGTGACTTCAGATACAACCTGTTTATTTTCATTCAACCTAAACCATCATCTTCCACTAACCTCAACCAAAGAGCTTTTTTTACCTAAACCACAGACTGAATCGAGATCTCAGCCCTTTCCACTATCTATGCCAACCTGCCTCCAAGTCAAGTTTGCAGCTGTTGTTTAAAGCAACGCACAGTACAGTTTGTGTCCAGATTAAAATTTGTGTTCCTGGACATGAACTGATTCTGTCAACTGTAATTTATTAGTTTATTTTTATTACTGGTTTTTCTGTTGAAGTGAAGACGTCTATTAGTGGGTGGCCACAAAACAATGATCTATGTCTACACTGCCTGAAGGAAGTACAAGAAGTGTGTGCATCCTAGTTTAAACAGCACATACCGAAATGAAAAGAAAATAGACCTGCAGTTTTTTTGTGTGGACAGTACAATACAGAGAGGTGGTCTACCACTGGCCATCAAAAGGTCATCACATGTCCTCAGTTTTAGTCTCTGCTCATGTCCAGCCGGTTGAGTTTCAGTCCTGTGAGCCACTCACTGCACCTGCCTGTGGTTCATCTCACCTGGTGTGTCGCTCAGGTCTCTGACTGCAGGTGTGCTGAGGAGGAACAGTCCTCCACTTTGTAGCCTCCAGCACCATGGCCTCTGCATTCACCAGACCAAAACCATACAGGTGGCTGACTGATGGCAAGACACAGAGCAATGTGAGGATAGAGTACCACACCTCTGTAATTATCTAAGGCTTTAGTACAGTTACAATTTCAACAGTTTAATACTTCAGGTATTCAAGTGTTTCAAGTATAAAACAGTGGATGTACTATGTTAGTATTAGAAGTAGAATGCAGTGTGCCTCTGTGTCCAGCAGCATTGGTCTTCCAGTCATCAGCTTTCAGGTGGATGGGCCGAGACGTCTTCACCAGAAGATGCTGCACATCCCTCCACGTCAGCAAAAGGCTGCAGAAACAAACACACAGCTCAGCTCATTCCATCTCTGTTAGCACTGTTTGGCTTTTAACTCAGTTCAGTTTCTTTAGTTTGACCAGGTTCAGAGACATGTTTTGGGCAGACTCTTCCTTTGGTCAACTTCAGACTTCACAGTGTATTCACATCGATACAGGAAGAAGTGAGACACCGTCATTAACTGAAGCATAAAGGATCAGGATGATTCTGTTTTTGTTCTTACTGGCAGAAAATCCCATGGACACCAGCAATAAAATATATATACTAACAGGTGCTGCCTGTCTATCACAGGTCTTCTGAGCCACAGAGCTTCATTAGTTTCCAGGAGCCATTAAAAACACATAAATGAGTTGTCACCAAATTTTTATTACTCCACAGCTGAAAATAGTTCCTATAACGAGTCCAGCTGCTGCAGGAAATTACTGAACCCTTTTTAAAATTAAAGGAAACAGTTTCTCCTCAGTTTCAACCTGACTTCAATCTGTAGGTTTTACTCTTTATTTTGTGTGTTAACTTTTTGAACTTGCTATTGGAGTTTGGTGCGGCTAATGTGGCTAACGTCTATTGTAACCACAGGCTGGAGCAATGTTGGTTAATGTTGTAATACTGAAGGACAGTGGAAATAAACTGCGTGAACATTAAACCTCATTATTGATGCCAACTGTATAACAACAGTGGAGGGTGGTTTTTTCATGTTGCTTTTTGTGGAGGTTTATACTGCAACACTAGCCCAGCTAGCATTAGCTTTGTTGTTAAGGGAAAGACCTTGTCCACATGTTTCAAAACTTATATTTACTCTGTTTAAAAAAAAGTCAAACAAGCATGCTGGGCCAGTGGGTGGCAATAGTCTGGTTTGACTGGACCTGGTCTAAAACAGTAACCTCTAGTGGACTTTAAACTGTGGACAACAATGAACCATTGTTATTGTTATTTCAAGTGCATGTGCATTGTACAGAGTAACAATAGTGATACACAAATTGATGTGTGATGTCATCATTTCCCAGTAATGTCTGTCATGTCCACATGGATACAAATAAGCACTATTTTAAGTGTTTTAAAAATCTCTGTTTTGCTGACCTGAAACACTGTTTGTCAATGTGAGGTCGAAACAGGGAGGAAAAGCTCTGTCTCGTTTTACACGCTTACACTTTTATTATGAACCAATGGGCTTGGGATAGAGATGTCTGTGGGACTGTAGTTGAACTGCATCAGACGTCTGTTACTAGGGGAACAGGAAAGAAACTGCTCTTCTTAGGCACAAAGGTAATGGAAAATATAATGGCCACATTATTTTCTATTTCCCTTCACATGAGTCTGAGTGTCACAGGAAACATTTTATACTTAATGTTTGGAACATACAGTGTCAATCAGGACAAAAACTTTCAGAAAAAAGTTCAGAAAGAAATTGGAAAAAATTTCACTACTTTAGAGACCTAATGATATTTTTGACTGTGTAGTATCTGAGTGTCTGACACAGCACATTCAGGTGGGATGACCTAAACACACAGACAGATGGTGAAGAGTGAACACAGAATGAGATGATTATGAAAACATGACAAAGAAAACATGACTGACTTGGCCTCCAGGGCAAGGGCTATGATTCCAGCCACAATGGGAGCAGAGACTGACGTGCCGGTGTGACCATCAGTGCAGCGCTGCCGAATGTCAGTGGTCACCTGCAGGGGAGCACAAACGCACTGACCAGTCTATAGTAAGCCTTTCATTTCACTACATTTGACCAGAATATACACAAATATTCAAACAGACAGAAACTAAAACACTTGTATATAATTTCAGTTCTAATGTCACAGATGTTATTGACATCATTGTCCCCACTAAGGTAAAAAAGCTCTGAGGAGAAATGCGATGCTGATTGAAAAGCTGAATTCAGGCGGCAAGAAACAAATCTCCAGATTCATTATGACGTCTATAAATAAACTTTTACATAAACTTTTGTAATTTTTCACGGACAAAATAAAACAAAAAATCAGACAATGAGAGCCTCCCATTTCTTCCTTATCAGATTTCGGCTCCTTGCATCCACTTGAAAAACTATTTCAATGAGCAGGACATGATTTGATCTTATCAATCATGAGACCTTGGAGGAAATGTGCAACATTTTAAATTCAGGAAGTAAATGTGTCAACAAAACAATGTAAAATGAGTATAAGTCCTGTTTTCAAAATCTGTATTGGAGGTATCAGAAGTAAAAGTACTTCATTGTGCAGTAAACTGTCTCCTGTGACTGATTCTCTGACATTGATCATTCTGTGAGGAACTGTCCAGACCTCTCAGATGGTCTGGGACAGGTCTGCTTCCTGTCCCCAGAGTCCAAACTAAACTGAAATGAAATGAAATCATTGTCACATATTTTCACTGAAGAGGTGGCATATTTGTGCCCTCTATCTGCCAATGAATCAGCCAGGCACAGGTTGTGTGCACGGTGAGTCATGCTAACATTGAACAGTGCCCACAGACCTTGAACCAACAAAGTACACAACTCCAGTACTTCAGTCACAGTATAGATCCTCCTGGTCTAATATTCCTCCAATACAAGTAAAAGTTGTTCAGTCAAATGTTTACTTGAGTCAAAGTACTGGAGTACTTGCTTTTAAAAATACTTTAGTACTTAAGTATACAAAAGTACACTTTTTATGTCAACACATTGTTGTGTTGTTCCACATTTACAGAACCTGATGAAACTGACTGACTGTAGAACCTGTGGAATAAAAAGGTTGTAGAATATGATACAAAGAGGATAGAAATGGAGATAAAAACACAACTTAAT
Source organism: Trachinotus anak (assembly GCF_046630095.1). Classification (NCBI taxonomy): domain Eukaryota; kingdom Metazoa; phylum Chordata; class Actinopteri; order Carangiformes; family Carangidae; genus Trachinotus; species Trachinotus anak. The sequence goes on from NW_027273893.1 coordinate 38,422, forward strand.
CAACAAAGGGAGCCATTGTTGTTTTCGTATTTCTAAAATTTCAGACATGGACTGAAGATAAGGCACAAATGCAGCAACACAACATGACTGACAGTGGAGGAGATGGCTGTGATTGTTTTTTCTCCTGTGATGAACACAGTGTATTGTGTTCAAAATAAAAGAAAATTCATTCCACTGACTGAAAGTTCTGCTTAAAAGTAAGATTACTTGATAGAAATGTTAAAAGTACAACATTTGTCTTTAATTGTAGTGGAGGAAAAGTCAGAAGTTTCCAATAAAAAACATCACATACTGGAAAATTATACTTTAGTACAGTACTGAAGTAAATGTACTTTGTTACTGTCCACCTCTGACCAACAGGCCTCCTCTGGGGGAAAAACAATCCTAACTGTGGTTCTAACTGTCAGGTAGTGGTGTGTTTTTTTCTGCCCTGCAGCCTGCAGGTGGCAGTAATGAGGAGCACAGACACAACATTAGTGAAGGGAAACAACCTCAAGGATGAAGACGAACTGCTTGGTTTGGCAAACATGTGTCTGGTTGACCCCACCTCCATTAAAGAGCAGTGCACAGCTGCTTCACTGAGCTCTGGGACTGTCTCCTACACAGTGAATGAGACCGTCCCAAACAGGGCTAAGGGAGGGGGAGGGGGCAAAGGGAAAATATGCTAGTAGCATTTAAGGAAGGCGAGAGTTTCCTTTCTAGCTGTGTCGATCTCCTCCACATCTTTAATTGTTATTGTTCAGGTTTTGTTATAGGAAGATTGCTTCCTGCCTCTTATTCCCAGTCCCATATCTATAAGCGGTTAGGTAGTCCTTGAGCCTGATTAAGAGCGGACCCCAGGTCTGTTTGAATCTCTGAAAGATTCAGAGGTCTTTATCCAGACTATATAAGACTCCTCAAGGAGCAAAACCAACATTTGCTGAACTCTGCAGACCTGTTTTATATCTTTGATTTGCCCTGGCCCTGATCCTGATCCCTCTGTATTCAAAAGTCATGATCAGAAGAATGAGGACTTAACACTCTGACCTGACTGTTTCGCCGGCCTCCACCTTAAACACTGAAAGGGAGAACTGGTTAGTTTTATACAAACCACAGCATAATATTTACACTGAGCTGGAGCCAAGACCAGACCCAGCTCCAGGTTCTCTGTTAGCTGTCAAACGCAGCAGAACACTGCATTAATACCTTTGTGTCTGGCAGCCTGTTGTGAACATGAATCTTTACGTCTTCTCATGTGGTCATTTTTCTCTTATTTTCCGTCTACTCTCTACATGAGAAGTACACCACAGTCTGAGCAAACACAGCCTCCTCTGAGCTTTGGTCTCTACACATTTACACACACACACATATCCACACACACATTGCATACACATGACACCTTGCAACAACCTTTGTACGTGTTGGCTTCATGAGTACATGCCTCACCTCATACCTCATCACTACAGTGGCCCAGAGAGCTGTTTTCACTATAATGAGATTTTCATCATTGTTTTATCCTTTTATCAACAAATGATAGCAAATAAACCAGAGTTTAGCCAGTTATCAGTGAAATAACAAGGACATGACTCAGCTCCAGCAGTGTGGCTTGTTCTCAACATCCTAGCATACTGTCACCATCACAGGTTATTATTTCTGATTGGTTGTCCTGAGTCGTTCTGTGGGCAGACGCCAGAGTGAGCAAGAGTAGAAGAGACACAATGAAATCCTCATCCCTAAAGTGTCTTGGTTTAGTTGTTATTCTTTGTTAATCTACATGAAGTGAAACACGGTTGTTAACACAAGGAGAGGATCAGACCTGAGCCGGCTGGCCCAACCATGTGAATGAAACTGCAGGGAACAAGTGGAATGACGGTCGACAGCAGCATCAATTCCTTATTTTAATCTAGTTTTCCTTTAAGTCATTTGGCAAACTGTGTTCAGTTTTAGTGACATCATTATTTATGGAGGTCATCTGTGTTAATTTTTCTTCATGTCAAGTAACATGAAAAGGGCCATGTCTGAAGCTTCCCCAACTTCAGTCAACACAGTGCATGCTCTGGTGCTCAGCAGCACACACTAAAGTCGATCGAATGAGCAGTCATCAAGACAATCCAAATACAGACAGAGATTCCTTCATTTTGAGTTGGACAACGGCAGTGCAACTCTAGCTCTCTCTAATGTTTGCTGTGTACAGTTACCATGGAAACAGCTGTCTCCAACTTTGTTGTGTACAGTTACCATGGTTATAGCTCCCTTTATGTTTGTTGTGTGAAGTTACCATGGAAACAGCTATCTCCAACTGCATTGGGTACAGTTACCATGGTTACAGCTGTCTCCATTTTCATTGTATACAGTTACCATGGTTACAGCTGTTATTTACGGTCTATCAGTGTGTCAGTGTGTTTTCCCACAACTTTATAAAGAACATATTAGAACAGACTTTTTCACTTGCACACGTCCATGTCCCTCTGCAGTAAAACATCAGTAAACACACTTCTCATTATAAACTCTGAACCGCTCCTTTACGTCCTGCCCTGCTCCTGTCTTTACATCTTGCTTTGTTATTTGTCAGTGTTTTCTGTGTTTCCTGTTTTATTTTGAAATCACCTATCTTTCTGTGTCCATGGTTGTTTTACTTCCTACCCTCCCACCCTTCTGGCGCCACCTGACTGCTAACCAGTGAACTCTCCACTTCATCCATCTGCCTGTGAGCCTATTTTCATATTACTGTTTGCTACTGGAGGGATTCTTACCCACAATAAAACACATAAAGAAGAACACACCAACAGACCCGCTTGCTCTCTGTGAATTCTCCTGAATGACCTGTTCACACCTGTTGTATTCACACCTGAGTTCAATCACACGCTGCCTGGACTTTGTTTGGGGGGAGGAGTCAATTTTAATGTCCCATCCAACTGATCATGTCTACTTATGTTATGGGTTGCAGAGCATGTGTGAAAACTGTTTATGTTAAATACAGTCTGAGCTACAGTTGATGAAGGAGACATTTGTCCACTACTTACAATCTTCCTCTCATTAAACTCTCCACTGCTGTAGGTCGTGGCTATGATGGAGCTGCAGACCTCCAGGTACCACGGCTTGTTTCCATTCTCTGTGGTGCTGGAAATGGAGATGGTGTAGATACTGCTGGTGTAACCGTCACATGAGCAGTGATCACCCTGTCGACCACCATTACCAGACGCCCACACAAAAATGGACCCCAGGCCTTTGCGACCCTGTGTGACATAAATAAAGAGTGCAGTGGTGCTGAGATCTAATACGACATCAAACGCATCTATGGAAGTAAATACTTTAGTTTTTTCTTTTTGACTCATCAGACCTTCTTGATGCCTTGCTCAAAAGCCTGCTTGGTTAGTGGCCCCGGGCCGTCCACTGTCTTGCCATCATCTTTTGGCCCCCAGCTGGCACTGTAGATGTCAATGTAGTCCGGTCGGATTCCCAGAGACTTGGCCTCAACTATATCAGTCACATCACCATCCAGCATCCGAATCCCTGTATCCATAGTAACAATACATCATCCTAATTTCAAATTGAATGAATGTAAGGCAGCGAGTCTGTGCTAACCCCGTGCTAGTTTAGCCCCATCACTGTGGAGTTATGACTAATGGAAACATCAAACAAACTGACACTGCCTTCCGTCTGAGCTGAATGTTAATGTTAGCAGGTTAACTTGTTGATGTTTAGCAGGTCACCATCTTCATGTTAGCCTGCTAAAGCTTGTTTTGCAGGAATTTACACGAAAGTATAGGACCAATTAAAACTTTGACCTTAATAAAAGTAATATCAAAAGTGATTAGGATTTATCAACTGGTGACCATGAATGTCTGCACCAAACTTTGTGCTGGATTTTGAGATATGTGACTGGATAAGTGAACTTCTGCCCTGCTGGTGGTGCTGGATTAAAAAACTCAGATCAGAGTCATTAGGATCCATCCTGTGAGGACCATGGACGTCTGCACTGTATTTCAAGGTAGTTCATTCAATAGGTACTGAGATATTTAATGGACCAAAATGATAGACGAACAGAACAAGTCACAAAACCACACACACTCAAAAAAGAAACATTCAGGGCACCTATTACCATTCAGGTTGTAGGAACAGAGACAAGCTGAGCTCAGCTGCAGACACTGAGACAGGCAGGTGCAGAGATATACAGTAGTCTTTAATAAACAAAAACTGGCTTAAAACCTGGAGTCCAGGCAGGAAACACAAGTCAGGAAATCCACAACTAAACAGAAGCACAAGGGAGCACAGACACTAAATACACAGAGAAGGCAGAGGTAACAGGGAGAGTCACACAAGGTAAGTATTTTCAAAATAAAACAGGAAATATCTACACGGTCCAAATGGGATGTCATGCAAAAGGGCAGTTTTATCATTATTTTTATTTAGTTAAACTTTTTGAATTTCTAACATAATTCTAAGGAGTTGTGTTGACACAATAATATTGGTTAACATCACTTCAACTTACAATTGTAACTAATTTCACCTGTAATTTCATCTATATTGTGTAAAGTTGAAGAAGTTGTTATGGATGAAGCTACAGTGAAGTTACAATAACAAAGTATATAACACTTCATTTAAAAAAAATATTGAAACAACTTCATTTGGATGTATTGTAAACTCAAACATTTTGTGTTTATGCTGCCAATTGTTATGTTATCAGTAAAACTTTTGAATATAGTGGAAAAGCTCATTCACCTTAATTTAATGCAAATTGCTGTGTTTTTTGTTTTCTTGTTTTTTACAGTGCAGAGCCTCACTACTGGTGTAGCTAAAAAGCCAATAAAGAAAAAATCTGCATTGATTGTTGCAGGTGTTGAGAAAAGGACAGAACTCTACCTCCAATGTGAGCATTGTAGGCAACCCCAACGATGCACTGGGAGTTATTGGCTGCTGCTGCAACTTCACCTGCACATCGAGTTCCATGTCTACATGTAAACAGAGGGCAGACAAACATTTCTGGAATAAAATAACCTGACATTGTAAACACTTTTATATATTATTCACAGAAGCGATGTCATCAAACCACCTGCATAGAGAGCTTTGAGGCATTCCTCTCTTCACATTCTCTGCAGAGGAATTATTATTCAGAGCCTGACACAAAGCTAACACACCTGAGAGTAGATGCCACCAAAACAAATGAGAAGAACAGATTGCTTTATCTCCTACAGGCTGTCTCCTCTCACAACACATCACTACACATTGCTTTCAAATGTTCAGTATCTACATCCACTTCAGTTCTACTGCACATTTTATATAATGTGATCTGATGAAGCCCAAAGGTAACACAAAGATGGCTGTGTAAAAAAATAAAGAAGTGATTTCATTCAGCTGTGGATTAGATGTTTATGTGATCACAGGTACAAACTCTTGGTGAAGAAACTGGTGTCTATGCTTAACAATAGTATGATCATTAATATAAAAGTCTAGACACGTCGTCAGTCTTTGAATCTTTGGGCCTTTGGACATCAAAACCTGATATTAAAGGAATAGTTTGGGTTATCTGATGTGGGGTTGTTTGAGATACTTATATATAATATGTGTAATACAACAGTGTGCTTATGTGTGTAGGAACATGGACATTCAACAGTTGAATAGAAAATGTAGTGCCAAAGGAAAAGGCTGTTTGACAGCAAAATAAAGTGGTGAAAATATTCAGAATATAATGTACACTTCAACTGATATTGTTTTTTTTAAGTGAGCACACTGAGGCCCTTCAGTCTGGAGCTCATCGGGGGAACTACAGGATCGATGAGAGCTGAAAGTGTCAGGGGGGAGGACAGCGGTGCTTTCCCTTCTTACATGTTTTCATTGCGGGAGTCATAACGTGGTGTCGGGTCATGGTCATTCCCATTCACATCATAACTTGCTAGATGGTCCTGCAGAAATTAACAAGGACAAAAAAAAAATGGCACCAGAGGTGTACAGTACAACATCCTGTGCCTTTTTCTACCACACTTCTTATTGTGTAGTGTTGTAGTGATGACATCACAAACATTTGGATAGATAACACATACATAATTCTGAGCCAGATCAGGGTGGTTCCTCTCTATCCCATCATCCAGTATGGTGACCACCACGTTTCTGCCAGTGTAGCCCCTCTGCCAGGCAGACAGGATGTTCATCTCTGAGCGACAGTGGCTGTTGCGGTCACTGCAGTGCTGAGGAAACGCATACAACAAACACCACATATCTCATCTTGTTTTGTCAACGTGGAAACAGTAGAATGAATGATTCAGTGTCCTGTACTTACAATGTACCACATGTTGGACCATTTAGGGTCATTGAAATCAATGAAGGTTGGCTCACTTAGGGTGTGCCTCTTAACTCTTGGTTTTACTACCTGCTGCTGGGCCCAGGCCACCTGATGAAGGAGATGGAATTGGAAACAACACTCAGTAAAAAGAGCCCAACTGTTTTCTGCAGAATCTCTTGTAAAATACCTGCTAATACAAAACAAACCCTCACAGTTGCAGTTACATGACTACACACCCACAAACACATCAGGGGGAAGCAAGACTAAATTGAAACCTAGTGTACGGCTGGACCACGCTGGGCCTCAGCTGGTTTCAGCTCTTTATCTGTTTGCTTCTCTCCTCCTCTCTCTGCTCATATATACAGTGCAATTAATCAATAAATTAATCAGTTACTGCAGCTTCATTCACAATAAAGCTGTTCTCATTGACATGTTTTCCTGTTTCTGTTGTCATGACAACGGTACAAGTCTAAAACACTGACTGAAACGCGGCTCATTAAAACTCCATGTTAACCAGCAGTCACTTCAAGCTGCTGATGAAATGCTGATTTTATAACAACGACGTCATCTCACAGAATCACCAAAGGTTTGTCCAAAAAGTTGCTAAATTTATTGCTGGCTGCTTTTTGGAAAAAAGTCACTAAATGGTGTGAAAAGTCAGCTAATCTAAGGACAACATGTTAAGTTGTCAACACTGCTTGTTCATTCATTTTAAAAGAACAACCTTAACACTCAGTCATGTGGCATTCAGCTGACAAATGATGTAACTTCATCAATCAGTCAGTCAGTCAGCGACTTTCACTTTTATAGGCCTGGCCCCGCTGTCGCTGCCCAGCCAAAAAACAAAATAGTGTCAATGAAGCCTTTTAATCTTTCCATAAACCTCTGCAACCACAGTGTCAGAACTTTCTCAGTAATCCACAACAGCATGACAGTGACCCTAAAACTTCAGTAGCATGGAATTAAGCCATAGTTTGTTGTATTATTTTTTTTGCTTTTGCTGTCTTCCTGTATGAAACATCACACATGAAACTCACTGAAATGATTCTCCTCAGCTCTGTCAGACCTGAAAACAGCTAGTTGCTGCTTTAACTTTGGGCGATCGGAGTGCTTCCTCCTGTTGAACTGAAAAGAGTCAGAGCCCACCAACTGTGCTGTGACGTTCAGCAGCGTGCAGTTGTGTTGCTGCTGATTCTTTATTGGATGACCTCCTGGTGTCCTCACAGCATACTCTAATGAGGGCTTCACACCAAAATGCATAATAGCTGATAATAAAATTCACCCAAACAAATATCATATGCCGTATCTCATCCATCAGCACTGGAGTGAGCAAATCTGTTTCAGGGAAAACAACCACACTGACCCTCAGTCTGAGAACCTGTTTCAACTTACAAACTCATTAACCAGTTTTTAACTGCTTTTTAACTTTTTAACTCTGGGCACAAGATTATATAATTGACTTATAATTTAAGTACAGAAGAAAATCAAAGTAAGAAAGTCAAAGTGTAGAGGATTTTCACACCACTGATGAACTGATGAAATGGAGAGAATACAGTTGGACAGAATGTGAACAGCTGCCATTGTTGTTCTCTAAATTGTGGCTGGGTTTGGCAGCCCTGCTTGGAACGTTTTAGACAAGAGGGAAAAATGTTCATGTGACCACATCTCCTCTTTGTACTTTTGACTCACCTTGGGATCCATATGGATGAAGCTGTGGGGGCCCTTCAGCGAGTACACAGCCCTGCGAACCACTCTGCTGTGGTAGAAGTGGTAGTGATCCTCCAGACTTCCTATCTGATCAAACACATGACCAATAATATATAACAATACATAAAACATATTTAACATTTAGCTCTCTATATATTTGAACCATTGTTTTACAAATGGCTTTTACACTAATGTGGTTTGACTCTTTAAAATAAAAATCCTATAAACCTTTCTACATTCAAAACACACTTTGGCCATCTGTATATAATATATTGCATCACTAAATAAATATGCATCTTCTCTCTTGACTCTGTACCAAATATGTGAGCCGAATTCTCAGCACATGTGCACAGCTGGCACACAGCAGTCATAGTCTTCAGACTACATCTACTCTGACTCGAACTGTTCTTCTGACTACATCTGTCTTCATCCTCTCCTTAGCTCCTTCAACCACATTTAGTTTGTTACACTTTACATATAGGTCTATGTAATACCTAAAAGAAGAGCTGTTTTGATACCAACTTCTGATTAGCTAAGCTTCATCAAGAGTTTGTGAACAACAAGTACGTTAAAGCCAAAAAATAGATTATGCATACAAAAGACCTATATAAAGACTGTAGCCAACACAGTATATATGTACACATATTTATGTTGAATTCCTCATTTAAACCATGTGATTTTGTATCATGTGGTCTCCTAATGAAGGTAGAATAGCTGTCGCCTCTTCTCTGTATATATAATCTTTTTTGTTGTCAGTTATAAACTGTTAATAAGAGAAACTTTTGGGTTGTTATGAAAACTCCATCCTTTCAATGTGGTGGTAATGTTGGAGTACATTTAAAAAATGTCTGTGGTTTTCATCAGTGGTTTTCATCAGTGGCTTTACAGAAAAACCAACTCCACCCAGCTTTTGCCATGCCATGGCCCAGACAATGACAGAAACTATAGATACAACAGCTGGTAGTGAAGCTAGCCACCAGAGACAGTAGCCTACTCCCAGGTAGCAAAATAAATCCAGTCCATATGTGGGCCACATGCTTATTTTCTTCTGTATATGCCTGGTTCCATGGCCCAAATCTGGCCCATATACAGCATGACTGTCAGATGCTACGTCCACATCTGGACCAATGCTGGTGCACAGCCAGAAAATCTTCCAGCTATCAGTCAATATTGGAGGATAACAGCCAGAATCAGCCCAGATGTGGAAGTATATGAGCCAGGCCAAAAATCCAGGCCTATGTCGAGCCAGAAGTTTCATTTTGCCATCTGGGCTGTGGCCACAAGAGGGCAGTGAATTACACAATGAACACAAACAGACAATATTGCAGCCTTTATGGACAGAATGCTGTTCTGAGATCAGATTTAAGGAGAGATATTGCTTACATTTCAGTATTGTCCTAGTAGCGAGCTGCAGGAATGAGTCCTGAAATTAGTTAGCATTTTAGCACTCCCTCTTCCCTCGTCCTGAAGCTTCTGGGTTTTTTGAATGGGTTTTTGGTTAGATGACTGAAATAAGGCCTATGGTTAACACAAGCTCATGACATAATATCCATCAGTAAGTCCCCCAGTCCTGATTTCTTGCTTAAAATACCTGATAAGTTGCTAACAAGTATCTAAATGAGACGACAGAGATTGTTGGGGATGTAACCATGTCAATAGTCACACTCACCAGTCAGACGAGGTCAGAGCTAAATCAAACTACAAGTTAAAGTTGGTGGTGGTGACATTGGAGTCATGTGACCATGGTATAGTTTGTTTAATAGCTTTTTACTTCTTCTGATTGTATTTAGGCTTTTTGATGTAAAAATCCCTTTGGCTTTTTGTCAAGTGAACCAGGGTGATGTTAACTTCTGGGTTGGTCTACAAAAATAAGTTAACTCCTGCAGCACTATATTGATGTTTAACTTTAACTGGTCAGGTACTGCTTACCTTTCTTGTCCTGATGGCACACCACTGGTTTTCACACTTTCTAATGAGCCACAGTCAAGAGATATGATTGTTAATAAGGTGATGGATTATGTGATTTCCATTTAAAAAGATGAATCAGTCATTCTGCCGAAGGAGATAAACACAGACATGAGGGCTTTTCCTCAACACTTATTCTTATTGATGGTTTACAACTAATCTATAAAGCTTTAATACATTTTTTTTAACTATGGATAAAACCTTTAGTTTAATAAACTTCATAAAGGTTGATATATAAGTGGTGGAAAAGTTATTTGTTTAATGTAATAATGGAATATCAGCAGGCAAAATCAACCTCAGAGTGACCTCACATTATTTTGATGGTCGCAGTTAATCATTCTTTTAAATAGGTTAAAATCACAGGAAATCCACGTGACGTCATGTGGGTTAGTTTGTTATAAATTAATGATCCAACCATTTATAACATTCAAGCAGTGATTATATTTAAGACTATTCTGATCAAATTAGGGTTAACATCTGTTTCACACAGTGGTGAGATCAGTGATCGCTACCCCATATGCAGCAACAGTGAACTTAAAAAGTTCACACACAGGTAACAGGAAAAATCAGCAGAAACAAACCGAGTCGTTACCTGTCCTAAGTTTATATAGCCATATTTATCTGCGACTTCATCAGCTCGATCCGGGCCACCTGTGATCCGCACCGCCCAGTGGTTTATATAAACATCCTTGTGTCCCGACACCGCCGACAGACTGAGTTCAACAGAGAACACGATGAGGAGTAACAGTAAAGTCATCCTGTCCCCCAGAGTCAGAAAGTCAAAGTCGCTTTCCAGTCAGAGTTTTGGTTTAGTGCGCAGCGCAGCTCTGAGTCCAGTCCGTCATGTTGTGTCTCCATACCGCTGCGTAGCTGAGCGCACAGAGGCTGAAGTCCGCCAACCGGAGTGAGACTGGGTCAGATCAGCGCCTGGTGTCACCTCACAGGATGCTGCTGCCTGCACCTACATTTAAAGCACAACCTATTCGAAAACAGCCGGAAAAGTTTGTATTTAAAACACCTGCCATAAATTAGTTAATAAACAGAAAAAATAATTAAAAGGCATTTAGGTGACAATAATACCGCCATCACAAGCTAATTCCCCCAAAACATTTTTTAATTTAAATTGAAAACTTGAAGGCATCCTGCAGACCTGTCTGATGTTGTTTTTCCACAAAAAAGTATGACTGTACAGTGAAGCTCAAACATAATTTTGACTGGAGGGGCACCTATCTATACATTTAAATGGATTATGCAAATGCACAGGAAAAAACAATAATTCACTACATGTGTAAAAACCAACAATAGTATATATATGTTAGATCAGTTTTCTTTTTATACAAAAATAGACTAAAACACAAACAGTATGACTTTAAAAAAACTACAAAATATTATTTGAACTATACTTGTGGATTGTGTTGTTGTGTTGGGAGTTTTTCCTCCCCCCTGTCACCAAGCGCTTGCTCTTTGTGGGAACTGTTGGGTTTTTCTCTGTAACAAAGTAAGGTCTTGACCTTACCCTGTAAAGTGCCTTGAGATAATGTATATTATGATTTGGCACTATACAAATAAAATTGAATTGAATTGAATTGTGTTGGTGTGTAATAAAAAAAAAAAAAAAAAAAAAAAAAAATAATAATAATAATAATAATAGAAATAATATGTAACCATGAAACATTGAAAAGACTCATTGTATTTGTATCTCGTTCTTTAGGGACCCTTCTGGCCTCTGGTCTCAAAGCAGCTCCATAGATTTCAGCTGACAGTGATTTGCATATTCAGCTGATCATTCTTTGAGAGATGAGACCAACACCAGTCTTGGTCTGTAGGAGTGTTGGTGTGTTGGTCTGTTGAAGTGTTGGTCTGTTGGTGTGTTTGTTTGTTGGAGTGTTGGTGTGTTGGTCTGTTGGTCTGTTGGGGTGCTGGTCTGTAGGAGTGTTGGTTATTTGGTGTGTTGGTGTGTTGGTGTGTTGGAGTGTTGGTCTATAAGAGTGTTGGTGTGTTGGTCTGTTGGAATGTTGGAGTGTTGGTCTATAAGAGTGTTGGTCTGTTGGTCTATTGGAGTGTCGGTCTGTTGGAGTGTTGGTCTGTTGGTGTGTTTGTTTCTTGGAGTGTTGGTGTGTTGAAGTGTTGGTGTGTGGCGTGTTGGTGTGTTGGTCTGTAGGAGTTTTGGTTATTTGGTGTGTTGGTGTGTTGGTGTGTTGGAGTATTAGTGTGTTGGTGTTTTGGAGTGTTGGAGTGTTGTCTGTAGGAGTGTTGGTTATTTGGTCTGTTGGAGTGTTGGTGTGTTGGTGCGTTATGTGTTGGAGTGTTGGTCTATAAGAGTGTTGGTCTGTTGGTCTGTTGGAGTGTTGGTCTGTAGGAGTGTTGGTTATTTGGTGTGTTGTTATGTTGGAGTGTTGGCGTGTTGGTGCGTTGGTGCGTTGGTGCATTGTGTGTTGGAGTGTTGGTCTATAAGAGTGTTGGAGTGTTGGTCTGTTGGTGTGTTGGAGTGTTGGTCTGTTGGAGTGTTGGAGTGTTGGTCTATAAGAGTGTTGGTCTGTTGGTGTGTTGGTCTGTAGGAGTGTTGATCTGTTTGTGTGTCGGTCTGTAGGAGTGTTGGTCTGTTGGTGTGTTGGTGTGTTAGTGTGTTGGTCTGTTGGTCTGTTGGAGTGTTGATCTGTTAGTGTGTTGGAGTGTTGGAGTGTTGGTTTGTTAGTGTGTTGGTCTGTTGGTCTGTTGGAGTGTTGGAGTGTTGGTTTGTAGGAGTGTTGGTCTGTTGGTCTGTTGGTGTGTTGGTCTGTTGGAGTGTTGGTCTGTAGGAGTGTTGGTGTGTTGGAGTGTTGGTCTGTTGGTCTGTTGGTGTGTTGATCTGTTTGTGTGTTGGTCTGTAGGAGTGTTGGTTATTTGGTATGTTGGAGTGTTGGTGTGTTGGTATGTTGGAGTGTTGGTCTATTGGTGTGTTGGTCTGTTGGTGTGTTGATCTGTTTGTGTGTTCTTCTGTAGGAGTGTTGGTCTGTTGAAGTGTTGGTCTGTTGGTGTGTTGGAGTGTTGGTCGATAAGAGTGTTGGTCTGTTGGTTTGTGTTGGAGTGTTGGTGTGTTGGTCTGTTGGTGTGTTTTGTGTTGGTCTGTTTGTTGTTGTGTTGGTCTGTTTGTTGTTGTGTTGGTGTGTTGGTCTGTTTGTAGGTGTGTTTGTTGGTCTGTTATTGTGCTGATATCTGCTAGATATCTGTTTGTTGTATCTTTAACTTGCTCATGTTTTAACTGCAGGATGTGAGTAGAAACAAGATCAGCTGAACTCTGTGAAAAGTCCAAGTGTTTGAGGGTGTGGGTGGAAGTAGAACGGTCCTCATACACACATTGTGTGAGGTGGCAGCAATGATTGGAAATCTAGTGGGAGCGGTTTAAGAAAACAGTCCCAACTGTCTCTCCACATGAAATCAGGCAACTGTTTCTAACCAACAAACTCAGACATGCCAACATGTACTTATGTATCTGCCCCGCATAAAATAGTGACATAAGTCAAACATTTTACAAGCTAAAGACACAGATATATTTGGTGGACTGAGCTCGGGTCAAAGGTTAATTAAAGGCCAAAAGAGGATTTCAATGGGATTCAACTTTTTTTTTTTTCGTTTTTTTTAAACGCATGGTCTAAATGTGGATTGATTTGTATAAAACAAATATTTTTTTCTGTATAAAATCATAAACTGTTTTCTTCTCTTTTAATGGGACATTATATCTGTCTGACTACATGAGGATATCTGCAGTATGAGCTCAGTAAAAAATTCAGAGCCGCCTGCTCCTTGTAGACTTTTTAAGAAACTCTGTTTCAGTATTATGGAACATTTTTCATTATACTTGTATGTCTGTCTTTTATGCCTCTGGACTGTTTCTCTGAAGTTAGTACAAACACACTCCCTGGCAGCTCTGTGCTCCAGCATGCCCTTCTGTGCTGGCAGACTGGCAGTGTTGGGTTTGAAGTTCTCATAACAGACTGAGGTTTTTAAGGACTGCTAGCCCTATGTGAACAAATGTTGGGCATGGATGCCATCACCTTTTGGTTCTTTTGGTTTTGTTCTATCAAAATTTCGTTTTTTTCATTATCTTTCATAGAGTTTATGAATTTTACAAGTAATCTCAGGTCCTGTTCACAGAATGGAGGGGAGTATGTGAGGCTCAGATTTCATGACCCTGAGACCTTTTCATCTTCATAAAGAAACAGTGGTAATGTCTCACTGTAAACACTGAGGTGTTGTCTTGACACTGCTGCCATCTAGTGAAGAGTCACATACTGTGCATACACTGTGTGATGGCAAGAATTGTCGTGTGTAGAAAGTTATGTACAGTGTGGTACATTGACAGTGTTGTAGCAGGAATGGTGGAAGCTTCATCTCATATACAGAAAATAGGGATCAACAAGATTTAATGAACTTATGAAATGATCAGCCACAAGCCACAGCACCTCAGCTCTGCGTACTGACATACTGACTGGAGGTGGTTTCTATTGTTACACTCTTCACAGAAATTCTTCCTTTTCTGCTGGAATAAGAGGAGCTGACATGATTCCAGTTCAAAAAAGTCCCAGAATTTTAAATAAATGATCAAAGTCACAATCAAAGTCTAAAACTGGCCTGGCAGAGCGGGAATGTTTTCCTTGTTATTACCACAGTATTATTAGAAAACCACAAATTACTTCTCATGTTTTTTCTGTTGTTTGTCACTTTGCTCAGCAGGTGTCCTTGGTATAACTATGGAAATATGGGTCTTAGTTTGGAGTTAGTCTGACTGAAGACTGGCCCAGCACTACACATTAGCTGTTTCTCCTCCCTGCAGAAGCCTGAGGAGAGTCATCAGCAGAATTCAGGGGCCTCATTACTGGGTACGCACAAAACGGGGCCTGAAACAGGCATTCACCACTTCCACACAAAAGTTGGGCTCTGTAAAAACAAGCTTGATAGGAAACTCTGACCTATGTGTTCGAACATTTTGGAGACACAGGTAGTGAACTGAAGCCAGACTGTAGAAATAAAATGAGTATCATTATACATATGATGATACGTCTCTATATACTCACATATCACAAGTTACTATTAGATCCACCAGAGCCAGAACTATTCCATAAACACCTTTCAACTGTAAAAGATATGGATCAACTAAAATCTCAGTATTTCATCAGTGCTGTCTCACCATCACAACCCATGTATAGATGTCAGGGAGATGTGAACTGGAATTATGTGGTTCTGACAATAAAACACGTTTTGTTAGTACTAGACTGAGACTCTGCAGATAACTAATGGACTTAACGTTCATCAGTTATGCAGACTGTAATCTTAATTCATAGAGGAGCCAAAGGCATACCAGATTGTATATCATGTCTGTGTTGGAGTGATAATTCACAGTTGCAGAAGTGCACCTTAGGGGCCCCAAGGGCAAAAGGGCCACTGGGACATTTTGCAATGAAAGTAATAACCCCCCCTTAAACCTCCCATTAAGACACTGTACAGTGCACTGCTGTTGTGGGGTAGACATCTGCAGGTAGACATTCAGTCAGTGCACTGACATTCAGTCAGTGCACTGTTTAATAAACTGTTTCCATAAATGTTCAGATTTAAATATGACAGTGTTCAGGAGATTAAAGTCATCAAGCTGCCATTTGGAAAAATAAAGAAGCTTAGAGGCCCTCTAGTAGATAAATGTGATATACAGAATGCACTTCAGAAAACATTGTCTTTTTCCATACTTCATATATTTGTTCATATATTTGTTAATGATGATGATGATGATGATGATGATGATGATGATGATGATGATGATGATGAACTGCTAAAAAAAAGAATTCACACAGAGATGCCAAGATTGAAAAGCATGGATGTATTTGTCTCGTCTGCTCTGTTGTCGGGAGCGTGTGTGATGCTTTGACACTAAAATGACACTAAAATAATTTCTTATTCTGATACTGATCCTAATTCTGCCTCATAGCCTGTTATAGCCTAGCCACCATAACCAGTCTCCAGCCAGTGAGCCACTACTCTGTTTGAAAACTAGAAAGCATAGACATGACTGACATAGACCTCTGACATAGACCAAGTTCACAGCATTTAGCAGCCACTACACACAGCAGTGTGTCAGCATTGTTCATAGTCTGATTTATTTTATCAAGAAACTGCTTGAAAATGTTCTTATTCCATTTAATCCTTGCACTTATATTTCATGAAGGGCCCAAATATTTTACACCGATCCATTTTCTACCAGCATACAACCAAACTCTGCTAGATCCAGAAGCACAGGCCGTTCCATAGCGACATATCACTCCCCAGCCATGACTGGCACAGACCGCTGAAATGACTATATATTGTTGAGTTTACTGTCCTTTCTCGTTTCAAGTAAACTTGCACGTTTGTTTGATGAAGTTAATGCAGGAGACGAATTCAGAATTCTTTTCACTAATTTATTAAACAAGCTTTCAAAACATTAAAAGAGGATCGTTACAGAGCTCCGGGTCCAAACTATCTTTCCCTGACAACAACATGCAGCTGTGTCAGTTCATGAAGTCTGACCTCCTAACTTCCCCTTGCCCGGTGTTTTTATTACTGTTACACAAAAAAGATAGAGAATGTAGGTTGAGCTCTTCTCCATTGGCTGTTGCCCGTCCTGCCCTCGCCCCTTCGCGGTTATCTGACTCCCTTTGACCTCCTTCATTTGTGCCTGAAACAGAGACAAGAAGACAGAGGGGAGACAGCCCTGGGGATGTGGGAGCGTGGTGTCTCTGTCTATCAGTTGACCGTGCCCTTACACACTTCTATCCTCGTCTTTACCTACGCAGTCTGGCCGTGGCACGTCCGCACCGCACCTAGAGGAAAACCCCATCCCACATCCTTGACTTCACTATCTGGAACACCCTGCTCCCGGTTGAGACTTCAGCAAGTCCCCAGCATATAGTTATCAAAATATATCAGCAATCATCCTGTCTCCACACGTTCCTCATAATCTTGCAATACTCACACACACAATGCTATTGTATAAACATATTCTTCATGACATTGACATTGACATTTGTAGCCTTTTGGTGAAACACCACAGTTTAATGTGAGTCCTGCAGCCCCGAGTCTGGTGAAATACACTCATATTATAATAGTGTTAAATCATATGTATGCATTAAAAGCATATGTTAAAATCATATTAAAATCAAATTAAAATCATATTAACATTATATGTGGTTACTTTTACTGTGTCCTTGTGATCATTAAATGAAAAATAAGCAAATAAGCAGTATGACATACTCTTCAATATGCATGAATGGATTACACCACATAGTTTTACTATCACTACCACAAGACCCTGAGCTGTCAAGTCAATTTTATTTATAGTGTCACATCACAACAGAGGTGATCTCAGGGCAGTTTTCATACAGATGTACCTCCGTCACCTGTGGATGCAATCCCAGGGTGGCTGTGATGGTTCTCCTTAAAAAAAGAGCAGTCAGTATCCCATATGCACCACTGAGCCATGACATTATGGCTGCTGAGAATGAAGTGAATAACACTGATTATCTCATAATGTGGTACACATCAGATGGAAAGTGAACAGTCACTTCTCATAGTGGGCAGGTGTGAAGATCTGAGCGGACCAGATGATTGGATCAGAGCATCTGAGTGGTGGTGAGTACCCACCAACAGGACACTGGGGGCAGGGTGCTGGAGGATCAGAATACTTCAGCTGCTCCTCGTAATTTACAGGACTTCAGCTCAAGTAAATGTATGACTGATGTTGCAGTGCGGTAATGTCTGCTAAGAACAGTTAAGACTAAAAAGGAGGGAGGATGCGATTATGTATTTGACTCAAACAGTCAAAGGAAATAAATCTGGTTTAACTCATCTTTATTCCCCCTGGCTGTGGGTGGTTGGAAAACCCCACTTTTTGTGAAGCCAGACTATGAGTTGTGTGCTCCCTGGATTGGATTTTTAGCCATTACTCAAGACTTCACACAGCAATTATGACAAAATTTCACAAAAGACAGTAATTGTGGTTGTTATTGAGACCAGGACACTGGAAAGAAAGTGTAAGTATGTACATGTTTGGACCATGGTGAGTTAATTTTCACAGAAACTTGTCAGGTAGTTCTTAAAGGTCCATACAGTCTAAAGGTAGATGTCCATGAGTCTCTCTTCTGATTGGCTCACTGACCTGTTGTTACTAGAGCTCCAGAGAGAGGAGATGTAAAACTACACTGAGATGGTTTTTGGGTCTTAAAACCACAAATGTATCTTCTGATGGAGATCAACACTTCAGATAAAACTTTAGAGAGCTTTAAAGTACAGTGACAGACCAGATCTATATCATAAACCTCTGGCTGAGGTAGTAACACACAAATCATCACAGACATAACTTTTAATATAATTTATAAACTTTATTGTCCATCATTCATTTCAAAGACACAATACACAAACATACACATATTAAATTGAAATCAGACTTCAGTGTAAAATGAGTGTATTCTGGCAGACTGAGGCCTGTCCCAAGTGTTCTACTGAGACTACAGAGAACACAGTCAGAGAAAATAACACAGCAGCATCATGAGAAAAGAGCAATGATGTATTTTTTTACATTATTCTCTGGTTTGTTTCTGTCTGAGTCAGAACATCTGTTAACTCGTGATCCAGACTCCAATCCACAGAAAGGCTCAAAGGTCCAACACCAGCTTATGTCTGAGTGACTCATGTTTAGGGCCCCTCATGCTCTGGTTTGAGGTAGACATAGGGGGACCAGGAGTCCCCATGAATCTTCCATCTGCTCCTCTGACTCCTCTCCTTCACTGGACCCTTCCACCTCATCTTCATCTGAGCCTCTTTCCAGTGCTGCTCTCCCTCAGATGACCCATTTCTTTGGCGTCTGCCACAGTCCTCAGAAGACTCATGTGACACAAGCAGCAAGAGCCTTAACTGCTCGCTTCTTTCAGCATGCTGCAGCCCATGAAGCTGCACTTTCTGTAGTGGTGTTGACGTTTGGTCACGCTGAACTTGTCAGAGTAGTGCATGCAGATGGCAAAGGCCTAGTTTGAGGTTCCAAGTAATGGTGAAAGAGGACTTGGGTCTGAGGCTGCGGTCTGCCGCAGTCTGGACTGGCAGTCCTCCATGTGCTCTATCCAGGCTCGCTTCTCCTTGTAGGAGGCAGCTGCCACGTTGAAGGTTTTGCGTGGTGTGTGGATCAACCATTGGTCTGTCATTCTCTCATCATCCTCCAGGTCCTCCAGCTGGATGTCCTCTGAAATAATGAAATTACTGTATGTTAATACAGGTTACAGGGGATGGACCGTGAGAGGGTCAACAAGCATCAAGAAAAGACAAAATACAGCCTGTTTTGGACAGATTACACAGCCTTTGGCTCAGGTGTCAGTTTTTCTTTTTAGCAGCGTTGGAGTTGTCAGAGACTTTATCAACTCAACTGAACAATGTAGCTGCAAACTGAAGCACAGATGTAACCAGAGCATCTCGACCTGCTCCCAATGTGAAGCTGCTGCTCACCTAGAGGGATGATCTGCTGGTTTTTGTACCAGCGGCCTTTCAGGATGATGCTGCCGTACACAAGCACGTCGTTGAAAAGGAAGAAAACTTTTGGCTTGAGCCCCCAGCGTTCCTGCTTCATCAGCCGGCCTTCTCCAATCAGAACCCGACCTGGCTGGCTCAGGGGCTTCCCCAGTGGTCCAAATGAGTTCTCAACAGCACGGATCCGCTCCCAGTTCTCCTGAGCAAAAATGAGTCGGTCCACCATTGTGTCCTTATGTCTCATTCACGAGTCAGTTCAGTAGTGTGAGTTCGTCTGCTGATTGTTTGTGAGGTGTTGTTGTGCTGATCTCGTATCTCTAATGAAACAAGCAGCTGAGCAGGGGAACTTAAACTCTTTCTTCTTGATGACGCAACAGAGCTTTTCAAAGTAAATTCAGACAAACACATTTAGCAGGAAGTGGATTGAAACCAAAAGTGACACAAGAAATTCTGAGGAAGGGCAAGTCAGTGTTGACAGAAAGTTTACACATTGGCCATGTCTATTTACTGTCTGACTGTCAGGAGATGCTGTGAGACACGTGGGTGTATATTTGTAATGTACTCTATCACCAACTGTCAGTTTAATTCAAAATAAGAGAAACAGCAAAGACAAAAACTACTGTATGATATAACCTTCATTTATTAGATGGGCACCAAGGCACACCCCCACACCATCATGGATGCTGGCTTTTGAACTGTGCACTGATAACAAGCTGGATGGTCCCTATCCTCTTGCAAAAAGAATTTGAAATATCAGACCACAGGACAGTTTTCCATTTCACCTCAGACCATCTTAAATGAGCTCGGGCCCAGAGAAGTTGGCCATGTCTCTGGATGATGGTTAGATTTGGTTTCTTCTTTGCATGGTAGAGTTTCAACCTACATTTGTGGATGAAGCAACAAACTGTTCACAGACACTGGTTTTCAGAAGTGTTCCTGAGCCCATGCAGTGATTTCCACTATAGAATCCTGTCTGTTTTTAATGCAGTACTGTCTGAGGACCAGAAGAGCACGGCCATCCAATATTGGTTTTCAGCTTTGTCCCTTGTTCACAGAGATTTCTCTGGATTCTCTGAATCTTTTTTATTATTATTTTTTTATTTATTATGAACCGTAGATGCACTTTGCAGTTTTACATTGAGGAACATAACTTCAACTGTTGCACTATTTGCCCACAGTCTTTCACAGAGTGGTGAACCTCTCCCCATCTTCACTGCACAGAGACTCTGCCTCTCTGGAGCCTCTTTTTATACCCAGTCATCTACTGACCTGTTGCCAATGAACCTCATTAGTTGTGAGACATTCAACCTGGTGTTTTTTGTTTTTTTTTAGCACAACTTTTTAAAACAACTTTTCCCATCTTTTTTGTTTGCCCCTGTCTCAGCTTTTCTGAAATGTGAAATAAAACAATAAAATTACACCATTTCAACATTTGATATATTGTCTTTGTTCTATATTCAATTAAATATGGGTTTACATGATTTGCACATCATCACATTGTTTTTATTTACATTTTACACATGTCCCAACTTTTTTGGAAAGGGGATTGTAGATCTACACAGTCTTTCCTCTTCCTAGGAGCTGTCCTACCGGAAGCAGGTACTTCCAGAGGCTGGTTCACTGGAGAAAGTGATTATAATTTAACATATCAACTGTGTGAAATATGTATTTTCTGTCTATAAAACTGATTTGTGTTAGTCAGCTTGTACAGTATACAGTTTCTCTTCACTAAATTAATGTTACAAAATAAATTTAATGATCCAGCAAACAAGAAGTGATTTCTGCTCAACCAGTCCTCCAACCTGAACAGCCATACAGGTTGTTGTTCTCAACCCTCTACTACGACCCAAAGGAGTGTCTCCTGAAATATGTTACAATATTAAACACGTGGACTGTACCAAGAGCAGTGTACCTACCTCCATTGCCATCGTTACTATTATAACAGTCATGGCTTGGTTAGGTTTAGGAAAAGATGGTGATGTGGTTTAAAATAAGTACTTCAACATTAGACGATCTCTGTTGTCATGGTTACAATAATAACAGTCAACGGTCATGGATAATAGACATGAAAATCAAACACCACTCTCCTGTGTCATATTCATCCATCCATCCCAACCTCCTCCTGACATGGACTTTGTTGCTCTATAAACTACATCACCACACTTTTCCCTTTGCTCCTGTCATCATTACTACAACCACTAGCTGCACAGATCCATGGGCTTGTTTTTTATGCAGTCTCGTAAAACTAAAACAAGGAGCTAAAAGAGGCTGAAACATCCCACAGACCTGAGGAGATAATCAGTCACTTTATTAACATCACAGGAGAAATGGCAGGAAACTGAAAGTGTCCGCTGACAGCAGGATTTTCTGTCATGCAGTTTGAAACACTGTTTGAGACATTGTGACTCAGGTGTTTCCTGCTGTGACGTCGTCTAAATGACTGACCAATAATATTTGTACAACTTACAAAGAAAAGGTTTGAGCCATTTTTACCTTGAAGGTGGTTAGACTGAAATAGTGACATGGTGACAGACTTCCCTCGACATCATATTACATCATGAGGCAGCTTCCTCATACACACTGCTTTCTGAAATTCATCTTAAATGTGAGTGAGTTAGTCACTGACTCTGAAGTCATAGATTAAGTGTAATTAATCCTGTGATGAAACCAGGTTTTAGGCTCAACACCGTCACCTGCAGCTCAGCAGTGTCCATACCTTTTCAAACATACCGGGAGATGCAGCAGAGCAGGAGTGTGTGAGAGACTCAGCTGCTCTGACATCCCCAGGAGCAGGTGAAGCGTGCACACGTACACGTACACGTACACGTACACGTACACACACACACACACACACACACACACACACACACACACACACACACACACACACACACACACACACACACACACACACACACACACACACACACACACGTACACACACACACACACGTACACACACACAGTTGCTCAACAATGATGCTGTATGTGTTCAGTCAGAAACAGTTCTCACACATTCGACACATTCCGTTACAAAAAGGAAGGAGAAAGTCCTGCCTCATGTTTCCCACAGACATATCACATTATGAAACTACATCAGCTGGACTTTTTGTAAATACTAAGACTTTAAGTAAAAGCTTCAGACAACTCCTCCATCTGTCAGCGCAATAAAATCATTATGTTTCTTCACCATTACTGGTTTACTGGTGTTTTGTGAGTTGACCGAAACTTAAAGCTGATGAGACAGAAATGTTTTGGTTCCAATAATAAAGGATATTCTTATATTTGTCTTTATGAATATAAATAATGTTTTCCAAACCCAAATCCAAACTTTTTTAATTTAACTAAATTAGACAAACTCCTCAAGGTCAGTGTTTCCTTTGTATCTCAACGTGAAACAGCCTGAGTGGTTTAAAACTATTTAAACATCTGATCAAAGATTAGACAGAATAAACTAACTAAACATAACTAACTAAATAAAACATGGTTGTTAAGGTCAGTCTGGTTCAGCTAGAACAGAGGGTGAGCCTCATCCAGTGCCTGCAAAAGAGAGAATAGATCTTCTGACAACAGTCTTCATGTAACTGTCTACACAACAGACAGACACTACCACTGCTTTCACCACACCCTGATCATCAACTCACACCAGCAGGTGTGCCCCCGTGTCTCCACACTGACTCCTCACAGGGGCAGCAGATCCACTAATTTACCTTCACCAGCTCCAGTCTATAACAGTCTTCCTGTAAACTGATCTGAGGAGTGTGCAAAATTAGCAGAATTTTCACTGCTGCAGTTCCTCTGATGACCAGTCGAGGAGTAGCAGTCAGTGTGTGTGATGTTTCTGCTGTTGTTGTGGTTCTGTGGTGACACTGGGTGCTGTCACAAGTCGATGGTTCCCCTCACTTTAAACTTCTTGGCGGAGCGCTCGCTGGCTCGCTGCTCAAACTTGCTTCCATAGATGTGAGAGACGAAGCCGTTGATCTCCACCGAAAACACACTGCTCCTCTTCGGGATCACTGTGAGAAAAAAAAGCACAGGAGGAAATGTGGTGAGGATCATTAAGACGGCCCTCAGACTGGGGTGTCCCGACAGACTGCTCATCATGAACTGGCTGCAGCAGCACAACACTCTGACAGAGTGAGTCACAGGTTTGATGTCTAAATGAACAAGCTGAATTTTATCAAACCACCCTGAAAGGCAAGTGAATTAGGTTTTTTTTTAAATCTATATAAACATCACCTAAGAGGGAAATGAATATTAGTTCTCTTTTTTTTCCTGGGGACAAAAACAAAAGAGAAAAATGACAGTCTGTGTGTAATCAGATATTGTAAATGTAGGATCTCTAAATGTGTCTGAGGTGTGTAGACGTGTACCACCCACATACCAGCAGTCTGTGGCAGCGCCCAGTGATTTCACTGGGCTCGTGGCCTGGCCTGAACTATAGACCTATACATAACCTTATTTATACATTTGACTGACAGGTTATTACTACTGCTGCTGCTGCTGCTGCTACTACTACTACAGCCTCATGTACAGTTGACCTTGTTTCCAGTTGTCATAGTAACGGGCTCATGTGACAGGATTTTAAACTCAGAGAGTGGATAATCAACCTCACATCAACACATCTGCAGCAACAGCCACCACCAGCCCAGCAACGTTACACTTCATCAGACCAACACTCAGACTGCTGCTACATGGGCTGCGCAGCCATTAATATATTATAGCAATAATGATAATTACACATCTAAAGATTTGTCTGCATATTTACAAATCTCTATACAATTGAATACTGACTTGGACTTTTTTCTTTTACACATTTATGATATCTGATTACACACACATACACACACAGACTGAGACACAGTTACAGCTACACAACTCTCCACTCACATTTATGAACAGCAGTGTAATGGTCCCATATGTAGACTATTAAAATCAGTAAAGCAAAGTAATGTCAGAACTGAACAGTTTTGTGTGTGTGGAAACGTAGTCAAAGTGGCAACTTCCTCTTTAAGGCTCAGCTGTTTTGTGTAGCACTGTAGTTTAATGCAGGCTGAGGTGACATGTAGTTGAGATCATATAGTTCTGGTATGTTAAAATAATCAAACTAATCAATCACAGCAGGAGAAACTCAAGTGAAAGTAATCTGGTTAATGTGAGTTCAGATCCATCAGCATGAACAACACTAGGACCCTGGACTGGTCCTGGACCTGGCTCACCTTAATGCAGTCTGATATGTCAAAGTGTCTGTTCTCCTGCTCTCTTTATAAATGTGAACAACAGAATTGTGTGAAACAGTGACACACTGTTGTTGTCGCTGTTGTTGTTGTTGCAGCCACAGCTGCAGCAGCTACAGGTGAGCTTGAGTGAGTGAGACAGGTGCAGCTTCCTGACCTTTCAGTCTGTCCTCCTTGGTGATGATTTTGAAGACATGTTTGAACTCCTGGACCAGAATCCCTGTAGTCCCCACGTATGATGGACATTTAGACCGAACCACTGTGAGAGTGACAAAGGGAACACATCATTAGTACAACACTGTCACACTTCCCTCTGGGAGTTTCTCCATCTCCACTCAGGATCTCTGGAGCTCAGAGTCACCATCAGACACCTGATATAGACAGGTGTGTGTCCAATCAGCTGATTGACCACAGGTGGACCCCAGTCCAGGTGGAGAAACATCTCAGAGATGATCAAAGAGATGGAGGAACCTGAGCTACATTTACAGAGTCACAGTAAAGTGTCTGAAAACTTCTGTCAATGTGATATTTCAGTTTCTACTGAACACATACATTTGCAAAAAATCCTGTTTCCACTCTGTCACTGTGGTTACTGAGTGCAGACTGATGAGGAATTTAAAAGTTTTAGATAAGGCTGAAGGAGTCTGGAAAGGTTCTCCTCAGAACATCTGGAATCCATTTCTCCTAATGTTTCGCTCACATTCAAATACACACAGATACTGAATTGTTCTAAAAACACACAACTACAACAAAATAAAAAAATGATTAAACAAAGAAGAACTGATGATAACTAATCTTACTTTCACAGTGATAACACATTGGTCAATATTGACCAGCTGTAAGGCCCATGACAGCACTGAGCATCGGAGGTGCAGCTGTGTGAGGCGGACCTCAGCGTCTGTGCAGCACCAGTGTGTGTTTCTGGTTAAAGTCACACAGATGTGAACTAAACTACAACCTGTGATGATGGCTCCGTGGAAGTCGGCCTTCAGAAGCTTCTGCTGCACAAACTGTGGACTGCTGTAAAAACAACACAACTTCATGAGACTGAATATACACAACACATACTTCAGTTCATGAGGAACATCTGTGTCCACATCTGTGGGAACTGGTTTACCATGTTGGTTTCAGGCCGCTGCACAGGTCAGTGATGTACTGTCTCCAGAGTTCATGCAGGGGCAGGAAGAGCTCGTACCTACAACGATAATAATACAAACAGTGAAGAGAGGACAGAAGAGGAGAGCGGTGGATGGATGAAACAGTTTGAAGACAATATGACACACAGTATGTGTCCCATCCTCAGGTCCCTGACCAACCTCTGGTGCTCAGGCTTGATCTGGAAGATCTTCAGCGCCCTCTTCTGGCGAGCGTTCAGGCCTTTGGCTTTCTTGCTGTTCCTCTTCAGCTTGTCCTTCTTGGACCGGGAGTAGCCCAGGACCACGGCCTTGTGGCTCAACATGCTCTTCAGGTCATGACGTGTGTGGTGCTGAAGGCTGTTCTTCAGGAACGCCTTGGTGAAGGCCTCCGACTTAGAGCTGCTCTGAGACTGAGACAATGAGACAATGAGACAGAGTTCATCCAAGTGAAACATCTTCAAAACAAAGCCCAGTATGAACAGTTTGATAGCAAACTCTTTAGGTAAATCCTAACAGTTCAAATAATTAAGAGTAAAAAAATAACAGGAATATATTAGTTGATGTGCCTATATTTACAATTACCATCACTGGTAAATTATCTCTAAAATTAGTGTGACACATATTCTTATTGAGGCAGGACAACACTAAGCTTCACTAACTCACAGCAGATTGTTGTTTTATCCTGAACATGCTGAATTTTAAATCTGAACAGAGCTTCAGTCAGATGCTCTGAACACACTGACAACAGTCCTCTGTACTGCCCCTGATTAATGAACCGACTAAGAAACAAATTTACAAAAACAATAACTAACAGATCAAAACAAAACACATTTTCATAAACTGAGAAAAATATTTTCATAATCTTTTATTTTATGTTTTAAAGGCTGAAAACAATAGATAATTGTGTAGTGTTATTGTACTGCAAGTTATATTTGTATATCACCAACACACACCAGTGCAGACAGACAGTATCTGTGCTGAGCCACTGATTGGTCAACGGCATCAGTCCACTGAGCTCTAGAATAAAGACACTAATTTTTATTTCTATTATTGATTAATCTAACTGATTAATATATTTTGAAAACTATTCTATTGATTGTTTTGTCTTTAAAATGTCAAAGGAATGAAAAACGACTCAAACAATGGACTGATGATCAAAACAGCAGTAGATGAATTAGCTTTTGATTAACTGACTAATCATTTAGGCTTGGCCACTTCCTCGTCTGCTGGAAACACGACTGGACACTGCATGAGAGGCACAGTTCAGGCACACTGCACAGAGGCATCTGCTCACCTCGACACCAAGAACCTTCACCAGGTCTCGAGGAATCTTGGCTCGAACAAGAGCCTCTGCTGAGGGGGGACAAAGAAAACCAGTGAAACACAAAACCTGCTGGACTCACTGAGGCAGGCAGCGAAGGCATGAGCAGTCTTCAGTGATAGCCACAATTTAATATCTCAATACAGTCCAGGCCAAATATCATGAAATATGATAATATCCAGATGGGTGGGGAGGTGGGTGATTTGGGAGGTGTAATTATATTATTGCATTTTATGTTTCAGGTATAAGTGTCGCTGCCACTAAACAGCAGTTCAAAGTTTTACTTGTCACATGTCCAGTTCCAACGTCGAGACTCTGCAGCAGGACAGAAACTGTGATTCTGGACCTGGCTCACATGGTGTACAGCAATTATGCCTATTATTAATTACACCCATGTTTGTAATAAACACTGAATGTCAGCACAGTGATTAATTATAATGTTTAAGTACCTTACTAAAGAGGAGGCAGAAATCTCACAGACAGACACCTGAAAGTATCTACTACACCTAACTGAGATTATTGTAACTAGGGTGAACTGAACCTTCAGGTGAATAAAAATAATTCTGGATCTGGATCTGTTTAGGTCCTGCATCACAAAGAGATTAGTGAGTTATCCAGACCCCTGCAGGATTAACTCTGGTTTTCACCGTGGTAACCGAGGTTGCAGGGAGCAAACCTCAGAGGATCAGACCAGACTCTGTCAACAGCCTGGCTGCTGACCAATCAGATCACTGGAAAAACTGAGCAAACAGCGTTTACAATCAAGTGACCAATAATAAAGAGCAACAGATATTTTCATAGATCAGTCGAATCGTTTTTCTGTCCCAGAATTTCCTGTTTACAAGGACTAACCGGAGGATAGTTAAAGCTGCAGTTGAATTTTACAAAGACTCTCAGAGAACCTGAGAACCAGCTCCGTGACCCCCGCCGGCAGAACAACACACAGGTGAGTTGAACGTTAACACACCCGCGTGGAGAGTGTCGGGTAAACCAGGATCAGCTCTCATCAGTTTGTCCCATTGGTTTTTCTTTACTTCCGTGTTCCAATATCACACTCACCGTCCATTGGTCCGTTTTTGTGGATTTCCCGAAGAAACCGTGAGTGAATCCAGCCTCGTCTCCGCAGCAGGGAGACAGAGACATCAACATGTGACCACGGCGGCGACACACGTCCTCTGGGTTTATGTTTTCACTAGACGAGGTGGGCAAAGACCCGCCCCTACCCTACCTCTGATTGGCTAGTACTCAGTTAGGGTCAAACATGAAGAGTGATCATTGGTTATCCTAAGGATAAGCGTACCAAGAAAAGCCAATCAGAGGCAGAGGCTCACTTCCTCCTCCTCCGCAGGGTTTCCGGCAGACTGGAGCATGGCTGTGGAGGTGTGGTGCTGCCACCTGCTGTCATCACCACGAACCACAGGTCACCACATGAATCACGTTTCCCACACGGTGGTCACATTATTAACATATACCAAAAGACAGACAGGTTCATCTTAATTGCTGTAGAGCTTCACTTGATAAAAAGATCACAAAATATGTCTTTGAATTTTTGCAAAATATTTATTTAAAATCTAACAAACTGTGCAGACATAAATATAATGTGTAACTCCAGTTAATCCAAATATCAAAATATTTCATTTCTACTTTCTTAAAACTTAAAACTTCTTGGTATAAAAATCTTGTCCCCAAATAAAATACATTGAAACTGTATTTATAAAAACACCAAGGCCCATGAGGAAAAAATCTCCATTCAAACAACAGTAGTCAGTCACAGGCAGTGAGTTGATCCCTTTTTACCCTTGAGGACACAGCCTTCATGGCAGACACACCCGTGCAGAGACAGAACACCTGAGTGTGCAGCCTCCAGTCTCCTCAGCAACACAGACAGTCCCAGAGCGTATTCATCTCCAGCTCCTCCCACACAGTACACCTGACTACACACAGGTTCTGGATGTATGTACAGCAGTCACGTTAAGGTGGGACATGTTCTCAGACACAGAATATATATCAAGTGTGTACATAGATTTTAATATGAAACACCAAATTTACTTTCACCAAGGTTTTTGGAAAGTTTGTTTTTGATTGTTGAGTTGGCAGGACGGCCCGAAAACCTGTGCATGTGTGTGTGTGCATGTGTGTGGTGAGTTGAACTGTAGGCTGTTAAGGAACGAGTGTTTGGTGTTCAGGAAAAAAGTATATCTTATTATAGTCCTTATGAACTACAGGGTTTACACGCAACCAAACAATAATCAGCACATGTATCTGATGAGCAAGTTTCACTGTGTGCAGTCATATGCAGGGGTCCTCTGAGGGACAGTGTCTCCTCCCTGTGAGTGCAGGAATGCCTTGCTGCACTTCTTGCAGGATTGGAAACACAACAAACAGCTTCCCAAAATAAACCCACTCTCATCTCATCATAGAGATTGGTATCCAGCAGAGGGAACAGCAGCAACATGACAAGTTTAACTAAAACCTGTTTATTAGCCTCAAGTGGATCATCCAAGTCCAGCTGATGCTCCAAGGCAGTTTTTTGAAGAGGCATTCAGGGTCCTCTGTACAGGATACCTTGCTGTGCTTCGTGTGGTTGCTGAAAAACTTCAACCATCATCAACTTCCTGTGATGGTTCTTCCCTGATCTATGTGGTCCACCATGCAAAGCTTTGACCTGAGCTTCAGTGACCTTTGTGAGCCTGCAGGTGTTTTAATTTGTATTATAATTGTATTTTGCAAATTTCAGTAACTTAACGAACAAATTTGCCGATACCTCAGCAGGCACAGACCCACTCCACCCAAGCATCCAGCTCAGAGCAGAGCCGTGTTTCCCCGATAATGTGAACACAGATTTGTCCTTTCAGGCAACAACTATCACACAACTACCTCCAGTGTAGCTACAAGGAGGACGGAGCACAGCTGCTGTTCTTCTACCGTGCACAGGAGAAAACACTCTTCCCCATCTGCAACAGTCCGTTGTGTGGAAAAAGACACAACTTCAACTTGTTGTAGGTGGTTTGTGAAAGGAGCAGAAGTCACTGGGAGCTGCTGAACTTTGTTTATGGCTTCATAACTGGATCGACTGCATCCAGTCAAACATTAAACCAGCTCTGTCTCTGTAAACAAGCACTGTGTAGGCTTCTCACATTGTTTACTAACACCTGTACCAGACTGTGATCAGATGATGTACCTGGATTTGACAACTGCAGTGCAAAACCCAATATTTCAATGAACTAAACCTCCTGAATTTTAATGGTTTAACTGATAAGTGAGAACCGTTGCTCTGCAACCTCCTCTCAACTCTGATGTCAACTCAAGTTTGTCAAATAAAAAAATTAAGTAAATGACTTTTTAAGTAACAGTTTAGTTCATTTCTTGTGCAGTTACTGCACAAACACATATACTGTAGAATAATTCAGTATGGAGTTGGCACATTACGCTGGAAACACACTGGATGTGTGGCGTGTGCATCACTGCTGCTGCTGCTGATCTGCTGCAGAAGAACATCCGTATGTTCACACTGGCTGTGTGTCTGCTCCACCACTGCTACTGCAGCTCTCTCTGTTTACACAGAGTTTGCAGGATACTTGGATGTTGGAGTTTTCTTCATTCTTATTTAATTTCTGCTTTATTTTTGACAGAAAATGTCTCTAAAACTCCACTGTCCACAAGTGTCTTTACTGCAGTCAGGTGCTGTGCTGTCTGTGTGTGTGTGTGTGTGTGTGTGTGTGTGTGTGTGTGTGTGTGTGTGTCACCAGTGAAGGTGTAAGTGTGGGTGCTGGTGCAGTTGACAGAGTAACTCCTCCTCTGATGGCTCCTGGATCTGCTCCCTGCAGGAGAACGATGGGACAGGGATCAGCTGTGGCTTTAGAGCTTCAGACATTTACAACAACAGCAGCGTCAACCTACTTGAACATGAGCTGTACCGAGGTCTCATATCTGATCTTCTCCACCTCTGTCACAGTGCAGCTGTGACTGCGGTCCCACTTGTAGATGAAGTTCTGTTAGAGAACCAGGAGCAAACACATGAATGTTCTCAGCATGTTTAATATGTCGTTTACTGCTGTAAACAGTTATTCAAGGTGTGTTTGTCGTCAGTGTAACATACAGTGTGGGTGGGGAGTTGATTTTCTAAATAAGAATTGCGTTTCCATGGTTACTTGTAGTTAAATATACCTAGATGTAGAAGAGCAGCAGGCCCTTGTTGTGCCTCAGTGTTTGTCTGTGTTCAAAATGAACGTGTGAACTGACCTCTAGGATTAGCGCCACAAACAGGTTGACCCACATGACGGAGGAGGTGAGCCACCAACACACAAAGTAGATCTTAGCCCACCTGGGAAAAAAACATCATCGTCATCATCATCATCATCATCATCATCATAAGTATCACTAATACATGTAAAACCTCTTACTCGGTGGTGTATCTGCTGTATGCGTCCATGAAGGCCTGCCAGTTGTTGACTATCATGACATCATACAGCAAAATGATGGATGCCTGAGAGAGAGAGAGAGAGAGAGAGAGAG
This sequence comes from Trachinotus anak, assembly GCF_046630095.1. Lineage (NCBI taxonomy): Eukaryota > Metazoa > Chordata > Actinopteri > Carangiformes > Carangidae > Trachinotus > Trachinotus anak. The sequence goes on from NW_027273893.1 coordinate 70,084, forward strand.
AGAGAGAGAGAGAGAGAGAGAGAGAGAGAGGTGGGTAATTTCATTCTGATGTATTATTTCATAATAACATTGTAGCTGTTCTTGTAAAATATCACTGACAGTGAGAAGTGACCTGCTGGGACTCCATGATGACTTTGTTCTCTGTGTGATTTAAACTGAATTCAACTTCCCATAATTCCTCAGGCCTCACACCTATATCTGAACTCCATCCAAGGACCCAACAACCAGCTGCCATTAGTCTAGTGCTCCTTTGTCTCACTCATTTCACTGAACTTTTAAAATATCAAGAATTATAGACGAGGTTTGGTGTGTGTGTGTGTGTGTGTGTGTGTGTGTGTGAAATAAGGAGGGGTCATGAGGAATATTCACCTTTCAGCCATGATTCAGCTCAGTGTGTGGGTCAAAGCTGCAGTCAAGCTCTGAATGATTCAGTAAATGAGTCTTCTGAATGAATCTTTTTAGTACTTTTAACCAACTCTAGTGATCGAGGACACTGAAAAGGACAGCTCTGCACATCTTGATTTTCTTTTCTTTTACTTCCTCCTGTTGTTAACCAGCTATCTATTTTGATTCTCCAGTTTTTACCATGCATGTGATCTTGTAGCGCAGTCAGTCTGAGATAGTATATAAGTATAAGATGTGGTCTGGCCAGTGGCAACATAAAAGTTCCTATCATTGGTTTATCACAGTGACTGGCCTTAAGAGAAAAAAAAATGAAATTGAAAATTTTTCAAATTATTTCATACATATATTTTATAATGACATCTTTTCACCAAAGTTGTACTGTTGTCAAGTGAGAAAATTCAATCAATCAGTGAGTCTGCAGCACAAGGATGAAGATCTGACAGTTGCTACTCACAGCAAAGTCGTCAAAGTTGTTTGGCCAGTACTGGAGCTGTTCGTATGTGCCACACTCCATGGTGAAGTTAGAGGTGATGTTCTCCATGGAGCCGTTGGAGAGCACGCTACACACACACACACACACACATACAGTATACACATATTAGCACACACGCACGATCAGAGATGCTAAATAACCAAGTTTGTCCCTGTGTGTGCTCACTGAGTAAAGGAATAGTTCAAAGAGTTCTCTATTAATGTAGCACTGAACTAATTTAACAGTGTCGGACTCATGGGCCAGAGATCCACAAGTTTTCATGCATTATAAGACATGTTGCCTACATTTCCCACATTGCAGCTCAACCTGTGACAGTGTGGTGGGAGAGTGAGGTTTATTATGCCAGCAGGTGGTAATGTATCCTGAGTTCATTCATGACGTGATTCAGAGGAGTTCCACTACTTTAAGCTCAGGTTTGATGAGATGAGCTCAGAAACAACCTGAGCTGAGAAGTGAAGGACTCACAACACGTGTCAGGCTGACACAGGGTTTTGTGCTGCTGACAGTTATTAACACATTTTATATTTTAATGAGAGCAATGGCCTTGGGATTAACTGACTATTACAACTGAAGAATGAAGGAGATGTCAGAGGAAATTTGTGTTTTGGTGTCCATCATATTCTCACTTCATACCTCATCTCTGGAGGAGGTTTAATGGCTCCTTCAAACAGCCAGATCCCAAACACAGCAAACACATAGTACACCACCTGCACACAGAGCATCAAGAAAACATCAACCTTTCTCCTTCTCCATGTAAACTGCTGTCAGGTGAAAACCTTGTATGTCCACCAGGTAGAAAACAGCCTTTTCAGCCAGAAAATTGGACAATATGTTTTTATCAGTGCTCAGTCAAAGTGCATGGATTGATTCAACTTGTTTGAAAGCAGAAGCATTTCTGAGATAAAAGGTTTTCACAGTGATCAGTGTCATATGTTTAGAGCAGGTCAGCTGGTTGACTGAAGGACGCTGACGTCACTCACCACCAGGATCCCAGCAAAGGCTCTGAGGTTCTTCACCAGGTCCAGCAGAGTGCTCGCAACCAGAGCCATGAGCTGGAGAACAAGATGGTGAACGTATGAAAGACACAAAGGGACAGAAGAGACACAGAGGCTGCAGAAGACATGATCCACTGGCTGTGGGTGTTAGTGGTGAAAGGGGCTATATATTGTTATTGTCATTATAAATTCAGCAACTCGAAAGATACTGTAGGGACTGATGCAAGCTGGGTAGTCTGAGCCTCAATGTTGTTACAATATGTACCAATAGTGTTCATCAGTGACTGTTTCTTCTTATCTTTTCAATTAGAGATGAACATGACGTGTCTTTGCCTTAGCTGATGTAAAAAGGACAAATGATGTTGCCATGGAGTCAGTGAATAAAAAATAAATAAATTCTGTAAATTTATAAATGAAGCAACAATTTGCGAAATCATCAACAAAATTATTTAAAAAAATCAACTCATAACATCATTATGTAATTTTATTTCATCATTGGTTTTCATAATAAATAAACTCTATCATTTCTATTTTTAAAAATTCTCCTTTTCAAAAGTTCTTTATTTTGCTGATGGTATTTTGCCCAGTGATACATTTATTTCATGCCACTTTTCATCAGAGATGTTGTCACCTCATCTCGATTTTCAGCCAATCACATGCCCCCTTAGTTTCTGTTAGCCAGAGCAACAGCAACTCAGAATCAGCCAGAGACTGTAATTATTCCATCGTTGCGACAAAGGACATTTTGACATAAAAGTGTTTGCACTGAAATAAAATTATGTAATGTTATTATTTATTTCTGTAATTTATTTATTTATTAATTATTTTATTTAATATTTGTAACTATTAAAGATATTTAGCAAATATTAATATCATTTATTTATTTAAAAAACATTTAACAAACTATTGAGTAACTTTACTGCAGTGTTGCAGTAATGTAACTGTTTTAATTACTTCATCCACATAATGTAACTTATCATATTTGATTACTGTTTGATGATTTTTCAGTTCTTATTTTCATGAAGTTTTCTGAGCTCCATCCTCCAGCTTCCTCTTTGTACCTTGATATCTGGGATGATGCGCAGGAAGCGGAAGACAATCAGCATGTTGACCAAACGAACCATCTCCCACAGAGACATGACTCCATGAGAGGAGGGGTCCCTGTGTGACACACACACACACACACACACACACACACACACACACACACACACAGTTCATTTAAAATGTAAAGTTTGAGTTAATTTTGACATATCCCTGCAACTCAAACATAAATTACTCATCACTGTGGAATTTCCAATATAAAAACAATAATTACAGGAGCAACACAAACTGCAGCTGAATATGCAGACAGTCATTTTAAAATAGTAAGAAAATAAAAACCCACCATTGAGAGTACGGAAGCCTGTAAGTGGCATAAATAGTGATTTGCAGGATCTAATGGAGAAAAAAAAAAAATATATAAAAACAGAGGATCAGTGTTGAAAACCGAAAGTGATCAGTGGTGACAAGATCAATATTAACATGACAGAGGAGATTTTAAAAAGTCATTCATCTGTTTAATTGTCAAATAATTCCACTAATAGCCTTTAATTAATGCATGTTTTGTTTCCCCACTACAACCCTCCTGATGGCTCTTGTAAATCCCACCTGCCCTGTATTTGCACCTGGTCCTCAGAGGTGTAGAATACATAGTTAACATCTGTTAACATAACTCCCCCTGTTTTTGTGCATGTGTTTGAGGCAGATTATGTCACATCTATATTGAAAAGCTGGCACCAAAGCTGCAATAAATCTGTCTCAGAACATTTAACCAAACATGAAACTGTAAATATATCAGTGACGTAGAATCACATACATCGAGATACAGATGAGACCAAAGTGAACCTAAGTAGACTCTGATGCTCCATGTTCAAAGAGCATCTACAACATTCACTCAGTAACTATAAAAGATGTAGCTATGTTGATGTCTGGTTAGCAGACACCCCTTCATGCTGATTTAAAGTTGCACACCGTCTCCAAACACCCTCCTTCTTCCCTGTGATTACACTGATGTTCCTGTTTGTGTCATTGCTGCAAAAATTGATCCAGTTGTATTCACTGAAGGTCCCCCTGTTCCTGCATGCAGTGTTACTGAATCAAGAACATGCAGCACCTTCAATTCTCTTTTGAGGACACATGCGTTAGAGTCTCCTTACTCAGTAGGTGTGTTGACGAGCAGGACGTTCAGGTTGAGCTTGGTTTGTGTGTCATTTTGTTTGCACAAGAGGAGATGTGTTACATTTAGTAAAACACACAAATGTTGTGTGTCTTCCTAGACAAATAACCAAGTCCAGTTGCTTTCGATTTTAAAACTCCTTTGAGATACTATGATCTGGACAAATGAGAATATTCACAGGCTTATTGATACAGGATTTACATGAATCACAGGGGACTATTCCAACTGTCCAAAGAGAAGTTTATCCTTCTAAATCTGGCCTTTAGTGTCTTTTTGCCTTTGACTAAGCTGCAGATACATGAAACTAAATATGAAAACGATAAGAGTGCAGCAGAGCAACGTTACCAAGAGCAGGGTGGTGAGGAAGCCGTCGAAGATGTTATTCCTGTAGGAGAGATACCCTCTCCAGCCGAAGGCAAAGATCTTCACACACATTTCAAACAGGTAGAAGAGGATGAAGCACAGGTTGATGATCTGTCAGGTGGACAGGGGAAAAGAGAAATCAGTCACAGGACCATGGACCTCCAGAGGACATCTGATGAGTCTGCTCACCTCTAAGATGTAGTTGTCTCTCTCTGCTGTGGACTTCTCAGAGTTCAACACAAGGACGGTCTGAAACAAACACAGATTATCTTAAAATATGCTGGTCATGGTCAGTGTGTGTGTGTGTGTGTGTGTGTGTAACTTACACATATACAGATGACATTGGCCAATGCCACTGCGTTGCCAAATATAGTGAGATAGTAGTGACTGAAGATCACCTGGAGCCTCTGCAGGACTGGAGAGTTGTACTGAGGCAAGGGAGGATGCTGGGAGACACACACACGGACGCACGCACGCACGCACGCACACACACACACACACACACACACACCAGTCAAGTCAGCTCCCTCTGTTCCTGAGTTATGGGGATGTTATGGTGCTTATAGGTGTTGCTTTGGTGCTGCTGTTATGGTGTTGTTATGGTGATATTATAGTGCTGTTATGGTATTGTTGCAATGTTATGGTGCTGATAGGTGTTGTTATGGTGTTGTTATGATGCTATGCTGCTGTTATGACGTTGTTATGGTATTGTTATGGTGTTGTTATGGTGCTGTTACAATATTGTTACAGTGTTGTTATGGTATTGTTAGGGTGTTGTTAGGGTGTTGTAACTGTGTTGTTAAGTATTGTTATGGCACTGTTATGGTGATATTACGGTGTTGTTATGGTGTTGGATAATGGCCAGAAAAGCGTCTTTGCAGAACATTATGGAGTCACAGTGAAGTCGACCTTTGACCCTTCAGATAGAATGTTGAGTGAATGGAGCACAGATCTACCTCCTTGATTCGATCTTTATCCAGTTCTTCAAATATCTTCTGGAACTGCCCTCGATCCATGTAGCCAACATCTGCATACTGCTGCACCTCCTGACAGGTTGGAAGAGCAGACAAGACAAGTCATAAGAAAAATAAATAACCACAGGATGCATTATTCTTGTCTTAATGTATTTCATATTGAAATACGTCATACTGAACAACACAATTCACAGTTCACAATTTAATCATTCCTGCTCGTTTATTCTTATGCATGTCTGAGTGTGTGTGTGCAGGTCTGAGAGTGTACAGGTCTGTGTGTATGTGTATGTGTGCAGGTCTGAGTGTGTGTGTGCAGGTCTGAGTGTGTGCAGGTCTGTGTGTGTGTGTGTGTGTGTGTGTGTGCAGGTCGGTGTGTGTGTGTTTGTGTGTGTGTGCAGGTCTGAGTGTGTGTTCAGGTTGTGCTGTGTTGGTTCTGACCGTAGTGATGGCTGCTCTGTAGTAGCTCTTCATCTGGACTCTGGACATCACCTCCAGCACCGCAGCCACACGCACACGCTCCCTGACAGAGAACAAGACAGCTAAGAACCTGTGTGTGTGAGTGTGTGTGTGTTTGGTGTGTGTGTGTGTGTGTGTGTGTGTGTGTGTGTGTGTGTGTGTGTGTGTGTGTGTGTGTGTCTTACTCAGTGGCCCGTTGAGCTCCCTGGCAGCTGAGGACTTGGAAAGCAGCTCTGATCCCCAGTCGTCTCCTGATGATGGACGTCTGGACAGACATCTGGACAAAGACACAAACACAAAGACTTTGACATCCTGAACATTATTTTGTAGTGAAGTTGCCAAGTTTGGTGCCTGGACAGACACCGAAACTAGTAAGACGTATTGTTTTTACATTTCTGTTGATTCTGTGTGAAAGGTCCATATTTTAACTTTTTTTTAAGAACCAAAAACCATCTCAGTGTAGTTTTACATCTCTCTCAGGCTTCTCTCTGGAGTGATGCTTGGTGTAGTGTTGAATTTGTTGAACTTTGAGCAGTGTTCTTCTCCTGCTTCCATTGTTTAGACTTTTATAAAGCTCTGACAGAAGTGGGTTCAACAAGAATGTTGAGCATGTGGAGGTTAGTGTCTGTATTCATGATGAAATACAAATTTAATTGAAATATTTATGTATAGACTTTGTCAGATCATGTCACAATCTAGTTAGACTCCTCTTTTATTCCAGTAGATGGCAGTCACATCTCACCTTCCTGTTCCTGATGGCCTGTTACACCAGGTGCAAAGCAGCACAAAGCACAACACCAGGCACAACACAGGAGTCCTTGCTAGTTTCAGCCCTAATTCCATTTTCCCCAGAGAATGAGGATGTTGTGTTAAAGTCTGGTCCCTTGTCAGATAGTGTCTCACCTCCTATTACAGAGGTTCTGACTGATAGACTCCTCTGACAGAGATCTGTTTCCTCTGCAGCCTCCTTTCTTACTACCTAACAAATCTGCAGTTATCATAGCAATCCACCAAGGTGCAAACTCACCTGGCTTTTAACAGTGATTGGGAGATGGTGGTTTATTGTATTAAAACAATCCCATGACTGATGAAGAAACTAAGATGCCAGATTAAAAGGTGACCTGAAGAAATCTTTTCTGTCCCTGCTAGTCCTGTTTCAAACCACAATGCTGTCACTTTTACACTCAGTCCTACTGTATCCCCAACACTGACTGATACAGAGTCTGCACTTGTACAAGTCACACAGTGCTTTTAAGGGAGACCTTCACTGCATTTACATCATCAGGGATTTTTCTTGGGGATTCTCCAACTCTAGAGAAGTGTGGTGTTAAATTACTGTTGAGTCCTTTTAAATGATGAAGTGTTAATACTGAGGTTGTGATAACAGGCCAGTGTTACTGTGAAGTTGTTATGGTGAGGCAGGTTCCTCCTCCTTTTCCCCTCCCTGGTCTGTGTCTGTGTGTCTGCTCAACTGAACACCTGCTACTCATCATACGAGCCTCCGCTGTATTTAAGCCTGGTTCAGCTCTCCAGTTGTCTTCTCATGTGGTGCTGTTCCTGGACCAGCTCAGTTTGTTTGCACAGCCTGTTAGGAATTTTGCTGATCCTGCCTCTGCCTGTGCCTCAGGGACAACTCCCTGGAAATCTGCCCTGCTCCCCTCGTCTCATCCGAACCACATTTCCACCAACCTTTGCTCACCTGTCCCCAGTTTACCTCACCTGCCTCGCCCTGTCTGTGCCCCACCTACAGTCCACCTCATCCCCAACAGATCCTGCTCCACCCTGATTCTCCAACATTACCTCCCAGTTCTCACACATGTTCAGCCTCCACTCTGCTTCCACTAACACGTCACTGCCCTTCAGTTTGAGTGGAAATTAAACTGCTTTTAAAGCAGCTTTGTCTTGCTGCCTGTGTGTTGCCTACAAAAAACTAGTACTGGGTGTATGCTGTGGCATGTGTAAACACTATCACATGACTATCACATGACAACCTATCACTGCCAAAGGTTTTCCCTTTCCAAAGCACAAGTCACAGTTGTACTGGCACACCCACTTTCCCAGCAGCCATGGTTAATGACATTTGAACATTTGTTTAATAAAAGTGAAGACAAACTCTCTCTAATCACAGGTTCATGCACATTAATGTTGACACATCATTCAACCTTAGTGCTCATGGCCACCAGTAGAAGACTGAGTTTGTACTGGGTGGCGTCCAGTAACTGCAGCAGGATATTAAAATGCTCCTCAGCAGAATGATGTCATACTGTGGGTGTGACTCACCAGTAAATATCCTCTGAACTGGTTAAAGATGATGGCAGTCAGTAGGTTCATCAGACAGTAGGTTCCTGAAAGGAAGTGAAACAAATATCTCACACAAACACTTTATTTAGCTTTAACACTAACACAATAACCTGCCATCACTTCACTATAATAATCTCTACTTACCAATTACACTGAAGGTGACAAAGAAAATGGCGTAGCCTCTGTTCAGGGAGTAGGCAGGGATCATCACTGAGGAGATGCAGAGAAGATGATCAGACACAGGTAACAGTAACAAAGAAACCTGGCTGGTTAATCATGTGACTGGCTGCGTACCGTCTGGGTTGTTGGCTGTGGTGAGCAGCACCAGCAGAGAGGTGAGGGAAGTAGTCAGGTTTCTGAAATGTAACTGCCACTCGCCGTTCTTCTTTGGATCCTGAACAGAGACCAGAGGTGACAGACTGATGATCTGAGACCAGAGGTGACAGACTGATGACCAGAGACCAGAGGTGACAGACTGATGATCTGAGACCAGAGGTGACAGACTGATGATCTGAGACCAGAGGTGACAGACTGATGACCAGAGACCAGAGGTGACAGACTGATGACCAGAGACCAGAGGTGACAGACTGATGATCTGAGACCAGAGGTGACAGACTGATGACCAGAGACCAGAGGTGACAGACTGATGATCTGAGACCAGAGGTGACAGACTGATGACCAGAGACCAGAGGTGACAGACTGATGATCTGAGACCAGAGGTGACAGACTGATGATCTGAGACCAGAGGTGACAGACTGATGACCAGAGACTTTTTCGGCCTCTCGATTAATCAGCTCATCAATGTATAAATTGATAATAAAAAGTCTTTAGCTAAATGTCACACAAAGGCAGATAACAGGCACCAGGATGATGTAAACAGTGGTGGTCCTGGATATTTTAGTGCCCCAGGTGTAGTGTCAGTCAGAGCCCTCCACTGGTCGTAGCTGGATCTACCAGCAGGGACCTTAAACATGAAACTGTGGGCTGCACCTCAAGCTCTGTTTTTTTTAGTTTTTATTTGATTGCAGTTTGGTGAATCTGCATTATATCAAGTCAAGCTGAGTTATCATAATAACCGTGTCTATACAGACAACAATCACTGGATTACTGTTTATCAGACACAAACTGTCTAAACATGATGATTATAAGGAATAATATATATAACCAGAGATGATAAGGAGTGTCCTAGTATTTGGTAAAGTGATGGACATCAGAGGAAATTACACTGTGTGTTCAGCTTCTCTTACCCAGGTCACCTGTACCTTGACCCATCACTGGGTTTACATGGGACACACAGATGATACATGCTAACAGGATCAGTTCATTGGTGCTTTTGCTTTGCATGTGGGTTTGTTGACAGTAAGAAAGACAAACTGTGTGACCAGACATCTATGTCACCAAGAGCAGAAATACTAAATAACTAGTTTTTATATGTCTCATCTGTGTGCAGACAACCAGCTGCTGAGTGACGCTGTGCTTCAGTGGTGGCATTTGCGTTCTTACAGATATTGGAGGGATTTAATATGAATATAATTATTTTTCTCCTGGACTAAACTGAATGACTTGTTTTGGGGGTTTTAGTCTATATATATATAATAAGTACACTGGTCTGACCATAACTTTAATGCTGTTGTATGTTATTACTGTTCTATCACTATCGTTTTACTCTTGTTATCTCCGTCTCTCCTGCCTGTTGTTGTGGTGGTTTACACTTCCTCGTTCAGATAATGTTTGGGCCTCAGGTGTATTTACTTCACATACTCAGCTCTTCCCTCAGGCCTGAGGCCTCCACCCTCCACTGTCCTGTTTAACACGTCTGACATCCAGCTCTAAAGCTCCCATATTTTATACTGTTAAGTTTTGATCCATCCATCCATCCATCCATCCATCCATCAATCCATCCATCCGTCCATCCATCCATCCTCTCTGGAGCTCTAGCACGAACAGGGCATTTTGTGTCGGTCTCTGAGCCTCTCTCCTGATTGGCCGACTGTTTTGAGTGACGCATGGTCAGGCCAACCACAGGTAACAGATTGTAGCCTACTCCTGTAGCTTGGTAAAACTCACTGGTGATGGTCAGTCAGCGCTGAGATGAGCTGAACAAATTCAGACTATAATGCTGCTGGTGGATTTTGTGTGGGGGTAGAAACCAGAACCTCAGGCCTGGTTCCTGTGCAAACTTCTGAGTCATCTGGCAGCATCAGCATCACCATGCATGGTGTTGCAGTGTCAAGGTCCAACACAGGTTGAGGCCTTCAGCTCACTCTCCTTGGCTGCAGGACCCTCCAGGTGGACCAGTACAGTACCAATGTGCATAGAGGCCAGGGGAGCATGTGTAAGCAGCTTATCATTTCTTCAGAGCTCAGACTCCAGGAGGTCGACATCACCTCTATATCATCCCTTAACTGTGGGTGAGTGAGTTTACAGTCCACGCACACAGGCACAGTAATACCTGGTTTTCAGTCCAACTGTAACTCACTGAAAAAAGTAATCCAACGATTGGTAGAGAGTTAAAAAGATTAAAATCTGAAAACACTGTTAGAGAGTTAGAGCAAAACACAAATAAGAGTCTTACTAAAGATCAAACAAAAATATACCAGATTTCTGGTAAACCAAAGTCAGAGAAACCAAATCCTGCAAGTTCCAGAAGTCCTGACGGCTGCTTTTAAGGCTCAGTTTCTGAATACAGGCTGTGTGCATTTCTCTGTGGACTGAGGCTTTGATACTTTCACAATATTAATACAGAACCTAGAACTAATAGAAAACACATTTTATTTTATTTCTGCAATTCTGGACGTCAAGTTGACATCACAGTCTGATATGTCCCCACACACACACACACACACACACTTTGTATTTAACAGGGTATGAGCACAACGACATGAACTCACCTCAGTTTTAGCAAACAGCAGCATGCCGATCATCGTGAAGAGGCAAAGGTGGAGCGCCAGCAGCAGGATGACACTGCAGAGACACGACAACACACTCAGGGAGCGGTAGAAAAGTCTGGGGGGTCAGCAAGGAACATCAAGGTTCTCTGTTTATATAAGATACACTCCAGCTGGTTATAGAGGAGCCACAGGTTCTAGAAGAATGTTTTCTCCTTTCAGTTCCTGTTTGAAAGTTTTCCTCTAATGACTCAGTGCTGCTCTCTTAAATACAACACTACAAGCTAAATTAGGTTTTTAAATTAGGTGTTCATCTGTGCACACAGAGGGTCACACAGCAGATATTAAAGCTTGGTTTACAGGATCTTTATTGAAATGTTTCTTGAGAGCATTAGTTGACTTCTCCCTTGATATATCTATGTACATGCTCCAGTTGGGACGTACTTTTGTAGTGTTTTACACTTATTATTTTAAGAATGTCAGGACAAAGTGATGTGATGTTTTCCCTCCTGTTTCTTTTTTCTCCTATTTTTATTGTAACTTTTTTTTTATTTGTCAGTTTTTAGCTGTGTCAGTGCACTGGTGCAAATTAGCTGTTGAACTCACAAGGTTGGTATTTGATAATGTCAAATACTGTGATATTTCTCACCAATATTATGCAATATGTTTATGATATGATTTTTTTCATATCATTTATGCTGGGCTGTACGGAGATATAAAATCTTGGATATGACCCAGATCTAGAACTAACACACTAACACACTTTCACACTGTTTTTGTTAATGACAGTGTTAATTAATGAGCTCTGTCTCTCTCATCATCACTGTTCATGTTTTGAAGTTCATTGTTGGACACTGTCCCACAGTCACAGAGCAGATCAGTGAGAGGCAGCCGTGCAGGCAGTCTTTCATCTTGAGTCTGTGGCTTCACTATGAGGAAGCAGCGAGCTGCTGACAGAAGTGAGAGTGACCTGCTGTCGGTGGTGGATTTTTATTTACTGAGTGAGGGGTTGAAATTAAAGATAACTGAGCTACCTTCAGGTTTCACTGTAGTTTCTGTGAATAAATCACTGTGCTGAGCTGTCCCCCCAGCCCCCCCTCCTCATGTTAATAATGGGTAAGGCTTTTGCTGTATTATTAATAATGTAATCCAATTACCATTAAAATCAGTCATATGTAATGAGTAATTTAAGTAACACAAGACTGTTACTGCCCTGTGTTTTTATTACATTATATTAAACTCATGGTGTAACTGTCACTTGTGTCCACAGTGACTCACTTTAAATCAGAACTAGTGTTAAAAAACAAAGTGGTTGAATTCTGTAACACAACCATGAAGGCGGCAGTAAAGAGCAGAGACAGGCCTGTCAGTGCAGAGGAGTCACATACCTGGCGATCTCTGGCAGAGTCCTCTTGATGCACTTCAGTGTCTTTTTCATCAGGGAGGAGTTTTGCAGGAGGAAGAACGGTCGAAGGAGTCGCCGCACTCTCAGTTTCTGCAAAAAAAAAAAAAGTTAGGAAAAATATAACATTTGGTAAACTTATTAAGGTAACAAATATTTGATATTATGTTATCTTAATACGTTTTAAAACACATTTTAAAAAATATTGTTTGTCTAACAGAATTTTGTGCAACTGGGTATGTATTACTTCTCTTACATTATTATTATTATCATTTTATATATTTTTTTCCTTCTACTATTTGATGTTGTATTCCTTCATGTCGTATGTTTTTAATGACTGGTTGAAATGAAGAGGAGGACTTTGTATGAGCCCTTTGAGCTTCCATCCTCTCCTGCTCAATTTATATATGTATATTTTCTATTTCTGTTTAATGTCTATAACTGTCTTTACTGTCTTAATGACTATAACTTCTGTGCAAATAAACTGAGAAGAACTAAGAAAAACTGAATATCGGTCCCAGCCTCCTGAATACTGCTGGTTGACGATGTAATGCTGAGCACTAGTTCCTTCAGGAAGCATGAGGAGGCCTCACCTCATCACACACCATGCTGACAGACAACACCCAGTCAATGATGGAGACTGAGATGACCACAGTGTAGCCAATCAGCCACTTGCTCTTCCTGAATTCCTCCCAGCCAATCAAGTAGCTCTGAAGACAAAACAGACAGAGTGAAGTGACGGTTCAAACTGAAAAAAGGAGGAGCAAATAAGAATAAAAACTACCAGATTATTTATGAATATAAAGTGAAGAAATCCATGTGGACACTCTGTCTTTAACCAGGCAGCTTCCACTCCGGCTGCATTCACCTTGACAGCGAGGTCCACAGAGAAGATGATGAGGCAGACTATCTCAATGCTCTCAGTTAACCCACAGGGAGGCTCCCAGGGCTCAGAGCGATATCGAGGGTCTGAGGAGATCGACAGTGAGGACGGGCGCTCCACGAAGGCCAGCAGTAACACCACAGCGATGGTCAGGCCGAAGCCCCTGAGACAGGACGGGACGGGACAGGTGAGATGGATAAGCAGAATTTGTGTGTTTTCTCATCACTTAACCATCCTCGAGGCCACGTTGTTAAAGGAACAGTTTGACAATGTGAAAATACAATTGTGTGCTCAGAGTGAGGTGAGAAGATTAATACAACTCATGTCTGAGTGCTAAGTATGAAGTTAGAGAGAATCCAGTTAGCTAAGCTTAGCATAAAGACAGGAAACTGTCTTTATGCTAAGATCACTGATAAATGCTATAGTGTCAGTGTCAGGTTGCCAGGCAACCTGCACAGGCAACAGGTCATCAGTCACAGCTCCCAGCATGCAACTCCATAAAAGCGCATTAGGTTTTTAAATGTTGGTTTGACCCTAGCTTAATTTTTTATTCCTCAAAATGTTGACCTATTCCTTTAAGAACAGGTCCAGATCCAGTCCAGCCTTTTAGTGATCCTCCTCTTAACAGCTATAGACCTAAAACTAATCCTGGGTCAGCATCCACAACCAGAGACCTGACAAACCTAATGTAATGCCTCCATTATTAATATTATTAACTACACCTGTGCTTCTCCACCCGTGATGTGTCAGAGGTCTGTGTGAAAAAGGATGTGGGTAGTTTTGGTGGGAGGGAAGCCAGTGAGGGATCACACAAACTAATTCCCTCGTTTCAGAAACACTTGTTACCTTTCATTTCTGTAATGTGCCCCAGAGTCAGGTTATGTCTTTCTATTTATCTCCTCTAGTTTTTTAATAAATCAGTTAGCCACAGTTTGCATGCAGCAGCTTGTAGAAATGAGTGAATCAGCTGATTTTCTGAGGAGTTGCATGAGCTGATCACAGACCTGCTGCTGAAATTGTGTCTGACAGAGCTCATTAATCACTTCTGGCACATTCTCCCAGTGGCTGTAAGGTTGTGAGGACCTTGGTTTATGTGGAGCAAGCATCCTGCACAAGGTCTGCTGCAAAACAAATTATTTCAAACCAAAAAAGCATCTTTTAATGAGGTGACTGGGGACTCATATCCAGGAGTGATTTCCTCCTCTGAGATGATGGTTAACACAGGCCCTTCTCAGAGTTGTTCCAAAAGTAAAGAACATATGGAAAGTGTTTAAAACTAGAAATCTCAACAGCAAGTCTCTGAATAATCTGTGAATGAGACCTTTCTCTGCACAGACATTTGACTGGTCATAGTAAGAAAAGCATGTTACTTGTTATTTTCCTGTGTCCCACTGAGCTGTGACAGGACCCTGACACTGTCACTGTGTGCAGCGATCAGCAGCTCTCTGTACCTGCACATACGTGACACTCAAACTTTATTCATCTGTGACCTGAGCGGGTGTTAGAAGCTGTGACCTTACCACTGGCAGATCCTAGAGTAGTACCATCGATACAGGTGGAGCGAGCTGGCGTCCACCCGGTGGTTGATGGACCGATACTGTAAGCAAACAAATAAACTTAATTACTACAGACAAGACAGTGAACAGTAAGTAGACAGAAGCAGGCGAGGGAAGCACAGTGTGCTCAAAATGTGCACTGGTTTGACTGGATGGAGACTCTGTGTGAGCTGTGCCAGATTCACCGATCTGACTTTTTTCCTCACTTTTGAAACCTCAGCACGAGTTATCTGCAGACATCGAGCTAAGATCTGCAACTTTTGCCATCTTTTCCCCAAATGTAAAATCTGTGACCTCCCTACATGGAACTCACTAAGATCAGTTTTACACCAACTAAAATGAGCCTGGGAAACACTGGACCAACCCTATACACATGAATGTGCCTGACGGATTCACTGAGTGATGGAGTTACACCATTGCCCGACCAGCTGAGTGTTGGAGTTTCCTCCTTGGTTGTTGCTCTTTCAAAACGATTTAGCAGCAACAATCAGGGTTGTTATCTTTGTCACTAGATTTCCTGACTTTTTTGTTTTCAAAAAAAGTACCTAGCGACACATTTAGCACCTTTTTGGACAAACCTCTGTTACTGTCAGTAGAGGAGAGTTGTCAGCGATGCCCTGCGAGCACAAGGTCGGGCTTTCCCTCCACACACATGGCAGCTGACGTGAGTGAGCTGACTGATCATTTTATAGTAAATCCTGTGTCTTTAACTGATGTGTTTGGTGTCAGACGACGTCGTGGTTATAAAGTCAGGATTTTAGCAGCAGCTTGAAGTGACTGCTGGTTAACACATCGTCTCAGTGGACCACGGTTCTGTCTCTGTTTCATACATGTCAATGAGCTTTACTGTGAATTCAGCTGAAATAAAATACTGCAGATGTGAGCACAGAGAGGAGGAGAGAGGTAAGCAGATAAAGAGCTGAAACCAGCTGACACTAGACTGAAACCAGGACCGACTTGACCTGGTCTTGTTACACTGACTCGACCTCTCACCCTCACGCTACCTCGGAGCAGCCAGAAGTTCCTGCTCCTCTCTTTTAAATGCAGAGGTTGAACCATGTGACACAGCCAGCAGAGAGGGACTGAAGCTGGTGTGATCCATGTTCAAAAACACTCTGTAGACTGTGGACAAGGAGGAAGACATTGCAGTAGTCCAGGTGTCATGTCATAAAGCACTGAATAAGGAAATACACTGTACTCACCTGTATGGCGTCCTCAATGAACACAACAGCTTGTTGGACGTAGAGTTCCTCATCATCTGTGGACAGACAGAGGAAAGAGTGTAACAGGAGCATCTCAGAAGCTTTTACACATCCACCAGGAGCTCTGAGGACCAAGACCTTCACCGCCCTGAATCACCACCAGCACTGTCCCTCAGTGAACATCTCTACATGGATCCTGAACAACAACACACGTTCTCTGACAGACAGGAGAGGCTGACTGAGGTGCCGCTGTTGGCTGTGGAACTGGTCGGATCAGGAGCTCAGATAAAAGTTTGTTTTTTCTTCAGGCAAAACTGGGAACAACAGAAGCTGGGAGGGTGTGTCCCACAAATCTTCATCTCCATTAGTAGAGATCTTCATCACACACAAAAAAGAGTGTAACACTCCTAACAAACAGAGAGTTAGTTTAATGTCATAGGTCAGTGGTAGAGCTGAGAAGACAGCTGCAGGAGACGGGAAGTCAAGTGATCACAAACAAAACAGTAACACAAGATGAAATTTAGTGAAGCATCACACACATTTAAGAAGTACTGTGTGTGTCCAGAAGGTTTGATGGAAAGAGCTTATTATTATTATCAGGTGAGTCTCCAGCGGATCTCATCGTACTGACACAGATATGTTACAGGTGGGTGGGTGAGACCTGGTCCTCCCACACGGGGGTGCCTTCATGCACAGACCCTCCAGGGCCTGAGCTGTCCAACCAACCAGGGGCCTCAAGAGACATGTGCTTAAATGATTTTTGTCTTATTTTGATCATACAAAAGGTTTGTTAAAGAAAAAGTGATAATTAATTATTGATAAAGTCGCTGTGTGAGGAGGACACCAAGGGAGGAAAAGAAGGGAGGATAAAGGACAGAGACAGTTCAGACAGAATATCTGTGGCTCTGAAACTTTCTCATGACTCAATAACAGGTTTTTAGGTTAGCATGCCTTTACACAATGATGACTGTAATTGTACCTCAATACTGAAATCTAGAGGTATAATTTTACAGAGCTGGCAACTCACTCTAATCTCTTATATCTCACATTAAATAAGAGGAAGCCTCAGAGCCACTGCTTCATGAGGAAATATAATGATGTGTTAAACAGGTTTTCTGTGCACACAGGACAGAGCGCACATCAGAGCACAGTTTGTCTCTGATCTGAGATGATGTGGGTTTATTCACTCCTGTATAACATTATAGCTACAGCAGCTAGAGGAGCTATGGGAGCAGCTGTGAGTAAAATAAACAGGTGACATTAGACACTTGTTGTGAGGTGTTTTACTTTGTGATAATAATGAAGAATAACCACCCTCAGGTTTAACAGGGTTTAATCATCCAGATCATATTGTGATGTGTTGTAAGGTTATTAAATTATTTGTCTTGTTTGACCTTGAAGATAGTCTCATAGCCTAACAACATTCAAATATATAATAATTTATAAATATAATTAAAAACACAAAGCATTCTTCTAATAACCACTTCCTGTCCTGATCCACCAGTTATAAACTTGATGTTTCCACAGCACCTGAGTCTAACTGATCTAGACTCGTGCAGGGGGCTTTTCTTGACTTGATCCAGGAGGTTAGGTGGTGTGACACTGTTTTCTTTTTCTGGGCCAAAACATTATGAGCTCTCACAGATGAATGATGATGTCAGTAATGGTGATAGTGGTGCAAGGAGGGACAAACCATGAAGCAGTGACAGGATGTTGGGTCATGTGCTCCTCCTGACAGCTTACAGGCCTTAAAGGATCTGATGTCCTGGTCCCACAGGAAACCCTCATAGGTCTCACAGAGTCCCAACCTTGGCGGGTTTGGCCCATGAAGGACCGACATTTTAGACAGGAGTAATAATGTTCTGACTCTACTGTGTGTTAGTAAAGAGGATATTAAATCTGGCAATTTCAATATGTCGCCTTTCACTCCTGTGATCCTGTGGCATTTTTCACTATTTTTCTAATATTTTATAAAACATATATATCAAACTATGGCCAGGCTCAGCAAGAGGACTCTGATGTCTAAATGTTGTTGGTCCATGGAGGGAAATAAGAAAAAACAATTTCAGAACTGTGGTTCTGAATTAGACTTTGCAAAAAGAGGGTTGGTGTTAAAAATCTCCAAGTGCAATTCAGAGTTTTAAACAACTGTAAGATCTGGACAAATCTGAAAGTGGCCACAGACACATGGACATGTTAGAGCAGAGTCTAGTATTATAAAAGAGCTGCAATGAAAAGATGAGAAGAAAATACAGTAGAATCTATCAGAGACTCAGCAGAAGCTTGTTCCACAGCTGTCATGTCAGATGTTCAGTGACTGTCAGTTTCCAGCAGTTACACACACACACACACACACACACACACACAGAGACGTGATGACTCACTTCTGTCTGCACACACAAACATTCTCTCACACACATCCAGAGCTGCTGGCTCCGTGCGTCACTGCAGGATGTGTCATGGTGGTGGAGGTGGAGGTGGTGGGTGCCAGGTGACAGGGCAACACTTAAAACGGCTGCAACACTGCTGACACACACCCAACACACAACACAATGCACTTCTCACACTTTTCACACACTGCAGCACCAGAAATGAAAATATCACACCAAAGAGAAACTGTCAGAAAATCCTCTTCTCCGACTCTGAACTTCACTGACATGAATTATCTCTGAAACAATATTATATTATATTCTCCTGTATGTAAATATGAGTTTATGTAGCCAACAATATAATATATTACAGATAGTAATATATAATACTGTATATATGACCTTTAAATCTATAGGCCTCTTTGGAAAAAGAATAAAACACACTGCTGGTTTCATCTCTCTGGTAAAGTGACATCTGGCTGTAAGGTCCATTTTTATTTATTCTGACATGACATTAAACCATAGTCTGTAAATAAAGATGGACGTAGCCTCGGTGACATCACCCACAGGTTTCTGAAGAGTTCTATAAAATTCAGCCTGTACAGTTGTCATGAAGGAGGAAATTAGCAGTTTTTGTCCCAGGCTGTAAACATGTTTATTTCTGCTGAAAAGTTGGACATTTGAACATGGGAGTCTGTGGGGACTGACTCACTGTTGGAGCCAGACTCTGGTGGCCAAGGATCTACTTATGTGCTGTATCCAGCATTTTGCTGAATATTCATATTTCATCATGCAGTTCACAGGGACAGAACTGAATAAAGAGGAAGAGAGTGTTAGTCTGACTATTACTGATAAGTGTAAAACAAATGTGAAACCAGTGACTACAAGTTTATACGCAGTATGCCCCCTCCACTTCTGTGACACAGGTTACATCACAGAGTTTCATGCTGTGCATTAACATACTGTGTATATATCTGTAGCAGTTTTTAAAATGAAGTGCTAAAGGAACAGAAAATGAATAATGTTTGTAATATACAGGTGTCTGTGTGCAGCATACAAATAAGATAACCTTGTCTTTGCACGTTAGTGTCATTACAATAAATAGATAAATGTTCTAGTTCTCTTTCATTTTCCCCTGTTATTTTCACTGTGAGTTTTCATCACTGAATTATGAAACCTCACTGCTAACGATAGAAAATCTGAAAAATAAGTGGCAACCTCTACAGTACGCAGCAGCGATTCAGGTTTTCAGGTTTTCAAACACCACAAATGACAATTGTACTCTACTGTTGGAGCAGCAGTGTGTAACCACCAGGGACCCTTGGGAGACCCCAAACATTTACATGGTTTGCCTTTTTCGTGTGCCTCTGACAGTACACTGGCATTTACTGCACGCTAGCTGGCCTGTTAGCTTGTCTGTTAGCATATTAGCCATATTGCTAAATTTTAGCTGAATCAGTGTTTTAGAGATGACCTTTGATCACACAGAAACAATTCATCAGTGGAAAGATGGTTTCATCTCCTCATGTTCCTCTGTTGGTGCTGTACTTTAACACACTCACAGTTTAGCTGCCCTCATTTCATTATTTCTCTGATTTTGCTGCCAGACAGATGAATATAAACCCAACCGGTCGAGGCAGACGGCCGCCCACCCTGAGCCCGGTTCTGTTGGAGGTTTCTTCCTGTTAAAAGGGAGTTTTTCCTCCCCCCTGTCACCAAGCGCTTGCTCTTTGTGGGAACTGTTGGGTTTTTCTCTGTAACAAAGTAAGGTCTTGACCTGACCCTGTAAAGAGCCTTGAGATAATGTATATTATGATTTGGCGCTATACAAATAAAATTGAATTGAATTGAATTGAATTGAATTGAACTAGCACGAGCACACAGACCAAACAGACACACACTTCTTACACCTGACAGACTTCACTGAGCGTGTTTCTGACTGAAGATTCCTGCAGTGTGTAGCTCACACTGTGACGCAGCTTTCACATGAAAGTTTTGAGTGTTCATTTCATTTTTAGCTTCACTGAATAAAGCATTTGTACTCTACAACTGAGACAATTAGTTGATTGGCAGAAAATGACCAACACTGCTGATACCCCATGAATCAGTTCTGTGGTCCCTGCTGCTCTTTTCTCCTGTTTTACATTACTGTAAACTGAGTATATATTTGGTGTTGGACTGTTTGTTGGACAAAACAAGACATTGGAGAATAGACAGACTGGTCTGAGCTGACAGAAAGGCTACGGTCACTCAGATAACCACTCTTTACAACTGTGGTGAACAGAAAAGCTTCAGAGTGAACAACATGTCCAACCTTGAGGTGGATGGACTACAACAGCAGAGACCACGTCAGGTTCCACTTCCTGTCACCAAGAACAGAAACCTGAGGCTGCAGTGGAGACAGGCTCACCAACACTGGACAGGTGAAGACCTGGTCTGATGGATCTGGATTTCTGCCGAGGCAGCAGATGGGTGGGTCACAGTTTACACAACATGAATGCATGGCTTCATCCTGCCTGTTCAGGCTGCTGCTGGTGGTGTAATAGTGTGAAGTGTGTTTCCTGAAAATACATAAGGTTCCTTAACAGGTAAACAGATAATATCAACAGTGCCATTTGAATGCCACGGTCTATCTGAGTATTGTTGCTGACCATGTGCATCCTTTCATGGCCACAGTCTACCATCCTCTAAAGGCTCCTTGCAGGAGGATCATGCTCCATGTCACACAGCACTCATCATCTGAAGCTGCTGTCACAAACATGACGGTGAGTTCAGTGACCTACACAGTCTCCAGATCTCAGTCCAGGGAAACACCTCTGGGATGTGGCAGCATGAACGTGCAGCCGACAAATCTGCACCATCTGTGTGATGCTGTCATGTCAACATGGAGCAGGAGCCGTATCTCTAATAAAGTGACCTCTGAGTGCGTACCACAGCTGTATAACAGCTGGGACCAGATCTCCTCAGTAGACAGTAGAGCTGTGTCCAGGTGCTGTGATGCTCTCTGTCACAGTAACTGCACTGAATCTGAGTTTACAAAAAATGAATATTAAGTTACCGTGATGTTTATTAAATGTGTCACCACAGCAACACTGCTCTACTCTGATTGAAAATGTGTGACCTCATGTTTGTGTGACTCACACATTAATTCATCAGTAATAATATTCCAATACAATAACATAACACGGACCAAAAAAGCGGAGAACAGACCCCCAGGGGCCCATGATTCACTGTGTAAAGGATTGTGGTAATTTGTGACCATGCATCACTAAATTTCACTGTGAACTGAATTATTACCTCAACTTGAGGCCCCATCTTCTACAAGGGTCCTAAAATCAAAACCTAGATGTATTTAAGTTGTTAAATGAACTTTGACAATACTTTATGCAAACTCTTCTATGAATCTGTTTAATGTGTTTAGTTGATGGTAAGGGCCTAAGGATAAACAATACAGAGAGGTACTAATGATGTTATTGGGGCCCTCAGCACGTTTAACCAGCCACACAGATTTTATTTGGGTTTTGAACTTTACTCAAGGCCTTTGACTAGTAATTAAATATATTTACATGGTATTTGTAGAATGTGAATCTTCTTCCACATTTGTTTTGTACCAACAACCAGGCCGAGTCACCTGTCTTCACACATTCCTCAAGTCACTAAACTCTTCCTCACCCCCTCCACTCACCTGTGTCCCTCTCGACACTACACGACTCCCGGGCGACAGAGTAAGACATCCGTCTGCTGCCCGGGGCCCCATCGTGCCCTGGGCCCGGCCGGGTGCCATAATCCTCGGGGGCTCCGTTGACACTCCCGGTCAGCAGACCGTCCGTTTCCATCCAGGAAATCAACAGCGGGTCCAGCACCGCTCCTCAGCGGCCAGAGTGACAGCGGCAGGTCCGACTGGAGACGGTGTGGAGCCGGAGTTGAGCCGGAGTTGAGCCGAGTTTAGTTCAGTTCAGTCACTAACTATAGAAACTTCAAATGTCTCAAACAACAAGCAGACTATGGCAGAGGAGCTCGAACTGTTTTTAGGAAGTCACCCCTCTTCTTCGCTCCTCCCCCCTCCCTCTAGTATCACTTTACACTAACTTTAAAAACAAACTCCACCTACAGCGTCAGAGCATGTGCTGCAGATTACAGTCAGATTTACAGTGAGGACAGTGAAGGGGACATGAGGGGACAGTGAAGGGGACATGAGGAGACATGAGGGGACAGTGGAGGGGACATGAGGAGACATGAGGGGACATGAGGGGACATGAGGGGAGTCTCCTGTGAGGACAACAGTAGGAGCATAAACATCCCCACAGTAAATCTGCAGCTGCCTCACGTCATGTTGATCTGGGCCTGTGAGCAGGACCCCTTCAGGAACACACCAGGAAACGAGCCGCAGTCGGGAAACACAGGCTTCCTGCAGGTTTCAACAAGTCACATTTAAGAGTTTTAAAGACCATTATGAGTTCAAATTGCAAAGTAAATGAACTTCATTCACATTCAGCTGTAACTCCTGTGGTCCAGTCAAGCCCATGGTGAACAGTTTGAATCCAGAGAGGTTTTAATCGCCTTAACCTAAAAAACATATACTGCTGGAATTTCACACATATAAGGATCAGCCTGGTGTTCCATGTGAACAGAAGCTGCATTAAAGGTCCATATTTTAACTTCTCCAGTGTTTTATCTGAAGTGTTGATCTCCATCAGAAGATGGAGAGACCAAAAACCATGTCAGTGTAGTTTTACATCTCCTCTCTCAGGCTTCTCTCTGGAGCTCCATTAACATAAGGTCAGTCAGCCAATCAGAAGAGAGGTTCTGAGGCTCCGAATCTCTCTTCTGATTGGTTTTGGCTGAGTGAACAATAAAAAAAATACAGCAGATTTTAGGTAAACACTCAGAGAAACCAAATACTGCAAGGTTGGATGGTGGGTCCAGGTGGGCGGGGCTTGGTGCGTGGCTGAGAGCAGTGACTGCTTTGTTGTGACATCACAAAGTTCCAGAAGTCCTGACGGTTGGTTTTAAGGCTCAATTTCTGAATACAGGCTGTGTGCATTTCTCTGTGGACTGAGGCTTTGATACTTTCACTCTATTAATATAGAACCTAGACCTGCTTTATAATAGAAAACACATTGACATCTACCTTTAGACTGGATGGACCTTTAACATGTTAACATTTATGTTGTGATCAAGCCAGGGTGCAAGCATTTAGTTCAAAGAACCAGTGTGTCTAAATACAGTTTCTGAAAGCTGCTAACACACCTCACTATTACCAAAAGAATATTTACTTTTAATTATACAAGTCCATACATTTAACTACACAAATAAACTATTTTTTCATGTTACAATAATGTGAGCCTTTTGTGTAGCTTTACTACAATACATGGTTTTGATAGACTGTCACATTTCTAATGACAAATGTACAAACTGAACATTATATTTGTTAAATATTTATTTATAATACATTTTTGTAATTGTACTAAAACCAATAGAAAGACTGCTCATGGATGTTTTTCTCGAGGATTTACACATGAAAACACAAATACATCAAAAAGATGAAAGTAACTGGAAATACTGGATCATAAATATTAAAAATGTGAATTAAAGCTTTTCTGAAGGCTGTCTAATAGATTGTATAGAAACAGTTAGTATTGATCCCATATCAATGTGGCCCAGTAACCACAGTACAGTGTGTTTGGCTTCACTGAGATGTAGAAAAATCATAAAATGATAACTGGTCTTTCTCATCTGATCCAGTTCTGATGGATTTTCATCCCAGGTTGTTATTGCTTTGAGGTGTTTGCTGCCAACTGGGAAACCTGTGGGACATAAGAGAAATGGAAATATCATGTCATGTGACCATCACTGTCTTCTCTGTCGAACCTGCTCCTCTGACCTGAGAATGAAGTCAAACTGCACTGACTTCTACCTGTTGGTCGATGCACCTGAACTGCCAGGTCCATCGGGTGTTATAGAGGAAAGGTCGGAGGTCAAAGCGGTTGTCATCAGGGCTGTAGCTCTCGGCGTGGTAAGACGGCGTCACCGTGGTCATCTTGTGGCGGTTCATTGAGTACATCCTGAAGAAGTGCTTCACCTTCTGGGCCACCTGAAGAAGATTTTATTTTTCCTTTATTAAGACTATTTTTAGATAAAATACCTTGGCAGCCACTGATAAATGCACAATATTCATGACTCATAATAATAAAAAAAAATATAAAATGCTCTTCATTCTTATGTCAAGCACACTGTTTCTATTCCCAAGGAAAGTATATGTTTAAAGGTGGACTCATCAAAATCTTCTCTCCTCTTTTGTGTGGCTGAGTTTCAGATGAACTTCCTCTGATGGAGGGTTACACTCTAACAAAGCAGAGGACAAGTAAAAAATGTCCCACGCTGTGAAGGAGCTGACTGACCTCTGTGGGCGAGAGCACGTCCTTCCACATGTGAATGAGTTTACAGAACATACTGAAGGGGCCGCACTTGGAGATCTTCCTCAGTCGGCCAATCACAGATAACTCAGAGTAGGTCATCCCCATGTCTGCCTGAGGAGGGAGGAGAGGTGGTCAGAGAGGGATGGAGAAAACTGGAGGAGGACAGGAAGTAAAGCAGAGAGTAACTGAGCTGTTAGTCATAGACCGGTTAAATCTTTCAGGTAAAAGACTTAGGGCTGATACACTAGCTCCTGAAGATGTGGAGTTATTAGATAATGTGCTAATAAACTATGGAAGAGGTCTGTGTATCATTCCACGGTGATTGGGTAATGGTGCTTCATCAGCTCTCATGAGGACATAGAAATGGGATCTGACCTGGACGCTGGATGATGAGGAGTAAGAACATTATAACAATGTCAAGGGATGAAAAGGTTTGTCTCAGTTAAGATCATAAGGCGCTGGGTTTGCTGCAATGCAAGTCAGAGGAAGGTCACACAGTTTATGGTCCTGTGATGAAGTTCACTCATTATGGGCCAGGATGAATATGATCACCTGTGAGATTTCAGAAACCTAAATTCAGTTCAGCTCCAGATTGTTTTAGGTGATGGATGAGTTTTAATAGGAGGAGAGGAAGACATGAGGTCATGTGCCTTAACTGGTGCTGTGTCGGACAGACAGATTCCTCTCAGAGCCTTGTGACATGGGCCTCACTGTGTAGGAAGCTGCATGTGTTGTGTTTAGTGTCTCAATCTATGCCTGGAAGATAACAGACTTGGGGCAGCTGTGGCTGAGGAGGTAGAGGAGGTCGTCCACTAATCAGAAGGACAGTGGTTTCATTCCTTGCTCCTCCAGTCTGCATGTGAAGTGTCCTGGGGAAAGATACTGAACCCCAGATACCACACACAAATACCACACACACTGATGTATCAGTGATGTATCATCAGTGTGTGCGGCTCATTTTGTGGTGGATCTTATTTTGTACTTTGTTGAAGAATAATAAAAAAACTGTAAAAAGCTGCTAGGAGCAAAGTGCATCATCACAGAGGAGAAGAGTAAATATCTCGTCACCCTCCTGTTCCTGTCCTCGTATTACTCCCATCCACGTGCTGCTGAGTGTCACAGCCAAACCAAATCAACTACTTGTAAAAATGTGTGACTGATGAGCAGAGAGTTACTTCTGTGTAAAAAAAATTCCTACTAATCATAGGTGACCAGGCCAGCAGTGACATCACTGCTCTGTCTCACCTCGTCTGTCTGCAACACCTGTCCGTCTGTGAGCGGCTCCAGTTCAGCTGTGGGTGGAGCAGCCAAGATTCTGCAGAGGAAACCAAAACCAGTGACAAACTGAAAACCACACCAGATGCAGCATGTGGTTAGTACGACAGCGTTTTACTGGAACCATGTCTGCTACAGGAAACCTGAACACATAGAGCTGGTCACTTTATCAAACTTCTCGTGGAGAGGGTGAAACATTTAACATTTAGTCATTTATATCCGCCCACATGCACTAACAGGTCTGTTACCCAGCAGCGTCCTCACCCTCTTAGAGCGGGGAGCTGGAACTGCTCAGCACAGTACAGCAGGAAGCTCTTCAGGTCTGTTTTGCTGATGCCTCCTATTGGGTTGATGTCAGCACTGGAGCAGTCGTACTTGGTGAAATACCCTGTGAGACTGAGCAGCAGAGGTTAGACTGTGACTACTCCCCCAACATGTGGTCAGTCTGAAGAACAGTCAGAACACATCCTTAAACAAACATTAAAGGACCATCCCACAAGTTTTGCAGCATCAGAAAATCCTCTGTGCTTTCAACCCACATTCACAACAACAGTGAGTATTTTATACATGTTATTCCCTCTTCCACACACTCACTGATTTCAATTCATTTAGTGATCTATCAAAATCAACTCAGAGCCTTGAAATTAGCTCAAACAAAACAGGCTGTGATGGTGGGGTTAGGTTATTTGATTATATTGAATAGTGTGATATTTCCGCCATATACAATGTTTTTCATAATTTAGAAAAAAAACCAAAATATTTTTATTTATTTTTGCATTTATCTTTCCTGACTGTAAATCAAAAGATTAGCATCTGACAAATAAGATTCTGAACTGCTGCTTAGTGACAGCGTCACTTATACCTGAAATATAAAATACAATAATATAATATTATAACATCATAAAGTATCAGATATCATTTTGGATTTCGCCCAAGTCTAAACCAGTTGGTTAATGAAATATGATGAATATGAAGAGAACAACCAGCACAGTGGTTTCTAACACTTTTTACAACTGTCGAGAGCCGTCACTGCCACAGTCATTTCTTCATCGTCATCATCAAACAGGAGAAAGACCTTATTCACATTACAAAGTAACAGAAATGTGCACTTGCATGTATTTGACTAAAAGCTGAACCAGATTCAGTATTTTTGTCTGTGAACTAACGTTTTCTAAAGGAATTAAAAAGAATAAGGAAGCTGCTTTTTTTCCTGCAGGACTGTTGTCTGTCTGATCACCGGCCCTTAAACTGTGTCACAGCATCATCACACTACAGAAGACGGTCTAAGAAAAGCTGTGTCACACTGTCTGATCTCAGTCATGTCAGGATGTACAGTGAAACACTCCTGAATCACCGTGCTGTGAATAAAATATGAAAACACATGAGAGTAAATGCACAAAACACGAAACAGCTTTAGGCCACAGTGCCAACACGTCTACACAACCAAAGTCTCATAAGACTTTTCTGCATCATTTCATGCTGTATTCTGATTGGTTGATTTGTAGACGCAGGGCATAGCAGCAGTCACACTGGAAGATTTTTGATGCAGGTTGTGTTTGGCCGCTGAAGCTCCATATGTGTCTCTGTGTGATGAAGAACCAGCGGTGGAGGCTGTGCTTCCTGTCAAACTGTCAAAGAAACATGAAACATCACAGACGTGTCTGTGCTCAGCTGATACCTCTCATCCACGTTGGCTGAGCCCAGCACCAGTAACCCACCAGGCCTTCCCGAGGCCCACAGACTCAGCTGGGCAAACAGATAGGCCAGTACCATCCTGACCCGAGCCTGGGAGCACACACACACAGAGGAATTGAGCACCAAACCGTGTGTGTGCTGATAAAACTACAGGCTGGTCACAGTTGTGTTGCTGCTGCATCAGTGTGAAGTTTGTGGTTAAACTGTCACAAGGTGTGTGTGAAGTCAAACGATGAGTCTGACCTGTACGTTCTGCAGAGCCAGGTTTTCTCTGTGGCTTCCTCCATTGGCACGAAACTGAGGCCACCTCCCGGTAACCGCTGAGAAGATACCCAGAATGCCTTTCACTGCCATGTCGATATTAATATTCATATGTGTGCTGTAGAACAAGAGAAGAATAAAAAAGGATGAAAATGATTTTAACTGAAAGCAGCTGAAAGAAGAATAAGCAGGCAAACAGGGTTCGAGTCTACAACCTATAATCTGTCATATACACACCTGCCGATCTGATTGGCCAGGTCTCTGGCCCTGTTGCGTGTGTCCTCTGAGGAGTTTTCACTGGCCATGTAGCAGGTGGTGAAGATGCGAGTGCACAGCTCTCTTGCCTGTTGAGGACAGTAGCAGTCATCTCCAACCACCCGGCGGATATCCTGCAGTACCTGTGTGTCTGAGAGAGAGAGAGAGGAGGGAGGGGAGGGGAGGAGAAAGAACAGAGTGAGGAGGATGGCCAACAAGAACCCAGACCAGATCCTCAAGCTGGAGCTGTTCTAACCCGGCCCCTCCTGCTCTTCATGATGTTTTATTACCAACAGAGCTCATGAAACGTCCCTCTCTCTATGCTCGGCCCCCGTCTGTGTCCATCAGCTCACAAATACGTCAGTTATAAAAAGATCTCAGTGATTTTCTGAGACAGCTGGTCACTGTAGTTTTTTTTTGTCCTTATATGATGAGGGTAGACAGGATATATGAGAGAGAGAGTGGGGGAGAGACACAGTAAAGGGTGTAGACCTGCTGCTCTCGGCCACTGGGCCCAGTCACTGTAGTTTTTAACAAACAGCAGGAAATATATCTGTCTGCAAGTCATATGTAAAATAAGGAATACTAATATCTTAATACAGCACAGCTCAAATATCACAACACACAATAATATTGTATTTAACTATATTTGAGTTTCATGATATATAATATATATATTTATATAGTATATTTTATGATTAAGGTGTTTTTTTACAAATAAAATATAACCAGTGATGGACAGTAATTCATTACTCAGTGATTAATTACTGTAATTTTATTACTTTCCCCAGTAATGAGTAGTGGGAGGGATTACAATTTCTAAAACAGTAATAATATTTCTATTACTAATCCTCTCAGCATTGCGTTACCAGAACACAATTTGTTTTTTGTCCTAGGTAGGCTATTTATGATGACGTGGTTCTGCTGATGTCCTGAATAGTTAAGATGCTCTTCTCACAGCTGAGAGTTGTCCGAAGTTCAGACTCTGATGGCTGAGAGATGAGGAATGAGGGAGGAGCGAGCTGGTGAGGAGCGTCTGACAGAGGAGCAGCCTCTGTGTTCACTTTGTCAGTCAGCCATGATGAAACAGACTTTTATACATTAGAGAAAGAGTCAGAGGACGAGGACAGATACTGGCAGAAAAAGAGGTAATGGACTACTTGACCACTAATATTTTTGTAAATAGAAAGTAATGTAGTAATATAACATGTTATGTAACTACTTACTATTGATATAAAATAATAAGTAAAGTAATATGATTAGTTTTAAAGGAGTAATGAGTAAAAAGTACCTCATTGCTCTTCCTGAGTAACTTGCCCAACACTGCATATAACATAATAAATATAAATACAATACTTTTTATTGTATTTTATGTTTCAGGTGTAAGTTCTGCTGCCACTGAACAGTTTTATTTGTTCAAAGGTTCAATGTTCAGTAAAGCAGTGAAATGAGGGTCAGACTGTGTGAAACAGCAAAACTGAAAATCTAATATTATGAAACATATAGCATGTGAAGAACATGTGAACAGTCTCATTTTGTGAAGCAAACTGAAGCACACTCACTGCCGTCCTCGACAGCCCGGCAGAGCAGCACACACATGGAGTGGACGATGCAGGCGGTGGAGGAGCTGTCCACGCCTCCACTCAGAGGCAGCAGGAAACCAGCCTGGAGAAAAATCAGAGCGGTCACACACCACAATGACTCCATCATGTCAGAGTCTACACACACAGCACAGCAGCACTGTTGTCAGTGTGTGTGTTCCTTCTCACCTGTCCACTTCTCCTCAGGTAGTCCCACAGCCAGCAGGCGGGCCCTAGACTGAACAACACAGATGTCAACAGCTGTACAGATGTTTCTTTGATTTTAAAAAGATTTTTTAAATGATTATGCTATTTTGTACCTGATCTCTTCCTCAGGTGTGTGAAAGTGCCACGTTATTGGCTGGTGAGTAGGCAGGCAGAGATCATCACCAGTGGATAAAGAGAAGTCCACTTTGACTCTGTGGCAGGTTTTAGGTTCACTCTCCTGTGACAGTGAGATAAAACAGAGAAACAGGTGACTCTATCAAACCAAATAAAACTGTTGGAAAGAAATAAACTTTAGGTGAAAAAAAAATTGGAGACAACAAAATGTGTAAAAAGAAATGTTTGACGCTTCATTAACTGACTTTTTCTCCAGCAGGCAGCAGCATAGCTGGGTGTAAGCACATCATCTAACATGTTGTTATATGACCAGTCTTTACACATCAGCAGACACAGAGCATCTCTAACATTGATTCAGAGCTGAGTCCACCTGACAAACGTCCAGGATGAACACATCATGAGTCTGTTTTAGTCTCCACCAACTCCCAGTCATCAATCTCCAGGTCTGAAACATGAAGCATCAACAGTGAAGAGCTAAAAGCTGCAGTTCCTCTAATGACCACCAGAGTCTGGCTCCAGCAGTGAGTCAGTCCCCATAGACTCCCATGTTCAAATGTCCAACTTTACAGCAGAAAGAAACATGTTTACAGCCTGGTACAAAAACTGTTCTGGTCTCTAGAGCTAATTTCCTCCTTCATGACAACTGTACAAGGATGAATCTTTATATAACTCACCTGTTTATATTTTATTAAGGACTAAAGTTATGAAGAATTGAGGGCGTGGTCTCTTTGAGTGACAGGTGGGTGAGCGTATGCTGTACACAAACCGTCATGCACCGAAGTCTCAACTCCACCCACACCCCACCTCTTTGACCAGTTTTGGAATAGCTGGGAATTAGGGGCAGAGTCAGGCACAGCCAAGATGGCGACGGAGGAGCAGCTTCAAAACCGCTCTTCAGAAACCTTTGGGTGACGTCACAGAGGTTACTTCCATTTTTATTTACAGTCTATAGCTTAACTTCCTGGATGTGTCTTTGCCAGCTCCTCTCTCTCTCTGTCTGTTGTCTGGGTTCAGTGGGTTCAGCTGAGCTTTTATTGCAGCCGAGAACCAAACGAAGAGCTATACTTATCTCCAGCTCCTTATTACTGCCTCTCTACGAGGTCACATTGAGTCATTTTGTGTTGGTGTTAGCAGACACAGACCAACATGATACTTCATGTGGAACTGTGTTTGTGTCACCTGATCAGTCCAGTGTTCTCTGTCTTTAGCTCTGTGATTGGTCTCCACCAGCTCCTGAGGTAAACATCTAAACCCTCCACTACATCCACCAGCTGCTCTCTGACTGACTGCCTGCTGTAGTGGAGTTTATCAGAATGTTTTTAAGGCGGCTTGACCACACACTGAAACTTTGACACAATACAACCTGGTGATTGATGAGCTTCATGTTATGAAAGTCAACAATAAGTAAAAGCAACAGAAAAAAGTAAAAGCCATGATGCTTTGCTGTCTCACCATGAGAGGCTGACAAAGTTCTCCTCTGTAGCTCCGCACATCCTCAAGGTCGACTGTGGCTGTAATCACCTCCTACAACACACGCACGCGCACGCGCACACACACACACACACACACACACACACACACACACACACACACACACACACACACACAGATCGGTCTGGCTCTTGTGACATCATCTTCATGCTTTCTATCCGCTCTGAAACAAACACCTGCACATGCAGGAAACCTACACACACTGGTTTTTGTCACTCCTACAACAGTGTCACATCACATCAGTTATTTCTGATTTGCAGGTACAGCTGTTCTGACTCTTCACACGTCCACACGTACCACATCATTGAGGGAGAACTGTGCTCCCTGTGCCACAATGTCCCCGTTGATGGCCACCATGGCACAGCCATCGTAGTAGACACGGTCTCCATCACAGCCCCTGTGGTTGGCGTACAGGTAGATGCCTCCACTCTGGAACAACACCAACCACACACTGAATACAGGACTGACTTTAGTCAAACATCTGCATGCTCAAAAGGACAAAATGCACTAACACACAGGTTGTTATGGTGGCTCTGTGTCCAACTACTCCACTATCTGTGGTACAGCACTGCTCTCTGCTGATATTATATAATATTACAACTGTGTTTTTTCCAGACCTTGGGGTTTGTGTAGACTATCGTGTCAGTACTGAGCATTACACATACTTAATGTGTGTAATGAGCAGATAAACAGCTGTTTGCTGCTGGGTGACATGTACCTTGGTGGTGGCTGACCTGACCAGGTTGACTCTCTGGTCAGCCTTGCGGAGCTCGTGGTGGCTCGCAGATGAATTTGTGAAGATTTCAACCCCATCCAGACCCATGTCCACATGAGGGCTGAGGAGGAGAGACAGGATTCAGTCAACAGGACTTACTTACAGAAAACTACAACACCAACACAGTCCTCTGCTCTCTACCTTCTGGGGCTCCAGAGCTCTGCACAGATCTCAGAGCCGATACAGGTGTCTTTCGTGGAAAGCACACAGTCACCAAACGGGACAGTGTCCTGATCAAGACAAAACAACAGGGGAGAGAAATAATGACCGTCCAAACCACTGAGGCCTGGGTCTTCTTACAGTCAAGTCTTAGTTAAACAGGTGATGATGGGGTTTTTTTACCTGCCCTGTCACCTCCTGGATCATTCTGGGCAGGAAATATTCCTCCACTTTCCTTCAGGAGACAAACAGAAACACAATCAGTTTTACTGATGTCCACATCGTTTCCATTAGTTTTGTTCTTATAGAATCACTCTTTGTTTTTTGGGAGATACGCTCACGTAGCTTAGCTTTAAGACCGTTAAGATTGGGAAACTTATTTTTGTAGAAGCCCAGTGTCACATTTCAGCAACTCTGATATGATCATATTTACATGTCCCTGTGTATTTAACATGTGTCACTCTAGAGAATGAGACCTTGTGGTTTTAGTGGCAGTTAGCTTCATTAATCCAGGTCTGATCACTGCTCCAGCTCTGAATAAACCCGGCTGAGGGTGGAATCTGGCTCAAACCTCTGTGGCACAGATTTCTATCGCTTGTTTGTCTCTTGAGAGTCCTCCAACCTCTTGTAAGTGCAACATGACATTGCTCTAATACCTTGTATGGTTCACTGAAAACAGGCTCTTGTGATTTAGGTGGTTCAGTAAATGGATGTGGAAGAACATCCCTGCTTACCACTGATTATACCCAACAAATAAAATATCAAGTATAAAGATCATCATAATAAATATATCAAATAACTTGCTAAAATGTATCAGTGAGTTAGTGTCCTCATAAAGAGACAAGACTTAACATATCAGTGACATCAGGAAATAACCAACCTCAACTGATTCCAGGGTGAGAACCAGCGCAACTCTCTGTAGTTCCCGTGGTTGGCCATCAGCATTTTTGGTCTGATCAGCAGTATCTTTCTACAGGTTGGAACAAACAATGTGAGTGATACATATACGCAACAGTATGTCATGTATGAGAGTGGCCTTCTGTGCTGACGTACCTGTTGAGGAACAGGACTCTACAGTTGTAGCGCACGTTATGATGCATGATGGGCCTGAGGAGACAGAATCCAACACAGATAAACAAGGTGATATTTATTAGGGGAGTCTCACCTGTCCTATCAGATTGAATTCAGAGGTGGGGGCTGCAAATGTCAAGAGTTCCCCCTGTTCTCTACAGCAGACGACCAGTGTCACACTGCCTTTTAAGACTGGACTTCCAGACTGAATTCTTGGACTGGTCTAAAGTCGATACCCACATTCCCACGTCACAGATGATGTCCTGGGTGATAGGAGATTCCAGAAGCTTCCTCAGGACCTGGAAGCTGTGGAGCAGCGTGTCCGACTCATAGAAGTGGTCTGCACAGCCGAACCCGCTGTAAAAATGTAGTAAATAAAGAGAGAGATAACAGGTGAGTAGAGTCAAACGGCCAAGATAACCATACAACAACATTTTCATACGGGGCAGTTCTCATCTTGGTTTTCCCATTATACCATATCTCCAGCTCTGGGCCCAGTCTGTATTTGGCTCCATGATGCTTAGCGATCTCAATACCTGCAGAGAAACACACACACACACAGGATTATCGTTTTCAGGCTGAAGTATTGTTGGTTTGAATGTGAGCACTGAGAAATACATTAAGCTTCTGAAGGAATTCTGCACAGGTGCTTCAACAGGGTCAACTTAAAAGACCACAACTCCCAAAGCTTAGGTCAGATTAACATGAAAACTAAAATGGGATTAGGGGAGCCGGAGATCGAACCACCGACCTTCTGGCTCTATTTCCTCAGCCACAGCCACCCCCATGTTTGTATGCGGGGGCGTACCGTGAGCGGGCGCGGCGTGACAGTGATTGGCCTCTCGTGGCTTTGGGGTGTAAGTGGATGGTTACGCCACTGCCAACAGTCACTGAGGAGGTGCTTATTTATTGTATCTCTGTGTAAGAGTGTGCTCAAAATCTAACACAAACTCATTAACCATATTTTTCCACGTCCATTACTCACGACTTTCTTTATAGATTTGATGGGATAGACACTCCTGTCACTGTGGGCGGCTCGTCGCAGCAGTTAGTCCATCAGTCATGTGTTAATGTGCAGCTGAAACAGCCCCAGACAGTGCCACGACTTACTCTTCAGTATTCTCTCCAAGTTGCCTTCAAAGTCCAAAGTCCACTGATTCAACGAGCAGGTCGCAAGAGTCACTTTTCGTCCCATTGTGTCGATGGTTTGCAGCGACGAATGAAAATGATATGTGATATAATGTTAAGTTTCTACAGGTCATACACAACATATACACTTCTTCTGCTTCTTCTTCTACTTCTTTTTCTTCTTCTTCTTCTTCTTCGAGGTTTTACGGCAGTTAGCATCCACTGAGTAGCATTACTGCCACCCTCTGTTTTCGTTCTCCCCCAGTGTCCCTACATTTTAAAGCTGCTGTCTCTGGATGCCACGAAACTATTCCCCCCTTTGAACAGACTCTCCACAGTCTAATAAACACTTAACGTCGTCCTCTTCCCGCCCTATGTTTGGTAACTGTGTCATCATTTCCGTGTTTTTTCTGTGAA
Organism: Trachinotus anak; assembly: GCF_046630095.1. NCBI lineage: Eukaryota > Metazoa > Chordata > Actinopteri > Carangiformes > Carangidae > Trachinotus > Trachinotus anak. Next base: position 105,457 of record NW_027273893.1, read on the forward strand.
CATTTATGATATAAGAATATGTCCAACTGTTAAGGTTGCTCTGGCCAATTTCTATGAAGGACTGAAACTGCCAAAATCAAAAATAAATAAATGGCTCGATAGAAAAAATAATTAGCCATTAAATGTACCAAAAACAACATTAAATATAATTTTTAATATAAAGAAATAAAATTTGACACAAACTGATATTTCTGTTCCAATTTGTGAGTATTTAGTATAAATCCCCCTATTTATTTAGATTTCAATTTTTATTATTTTTTCATTCATTTATTTATTATTTATCTATCCATTTATTTCCCCCTCTCTCCCCTTATTTCCCCCTATTTCCACCCTGATTTCCCACAAACTCATGTATTTCTCTATTTTCTTTTTACATTTCTTTATGTATTCTTTTTTAATATATATATATATATATATATATATATATATATATATATATATATATATATATATATATATATATATGCAAATGAGGGGGTGTCATCCAAAGTGAGTCTTGGGGGTCAACTTTCCACCTAATGGTTGATCGACATGAGAGTGTTCACTACAGAAATGAGTACATCCAGTCAGGACATCGTTTGACAGCTGAGGTCAGTCAGGACTATTTACTTTTTCGTGTGGATGTTCTAAGCACAATGGATATTTGTCACACATATTGTAATACAAGTAATATAGCACTGTAATACGCAGTACTGTTGTATATATGTAGATGATTTATGAAAATATATATCTTTCATTAATATCTTCATTCATATAGTGGCCCACATTCAGACTGTAAAACACTGTAAACTTAGTTATAATAGACATGTGACAATAGTTTTCAAGAAAGAATAATAGAGCAAAGTATTCACAAAGTCACGTTCAACAGATTGCCATTACAATGGAGAGTGATACAGTTAAGTAAGTAATAGACTTTATTTTTCTCCAAAACATGCACTGGATGTGGACGGTGTAAATGGGTGAAAACAACATTTTGTCATCAGCTACAAAGCTAAGGGGAGGCCACAGCCATAGGTGAGAGCTGATACTGTCATTGTGATAACACTACAACCACAAAAACACACTACAACTGTCTGGTGCTTTCAAACCGAGCTGGAGGAAAAACTGTCAGTGCCGTCATTTTCCATCCTGTTTCCATCAATCATCTCTTCCACGTAGCACTTTGTTGTGTCATTTATATGACCAGAGGGGTGTTTGATAAAGTTTGAAAAAGCACCGTCACCAGCTGCTCACTGACTCTGACTCATTTTGTGTCTCTTAAGGAGGTTTGTTTGATCCACCACTTTGGTCCAGACTTGAACATCTCAACAACTCTATGATAGATTGTCATGAAACATTCATGGTCACCAGTGAAGAATCCTATTGACATTTGTGATCCGCTGACTTTTTATGTGGCACACCCAGCAGGTCAGCTTTTCACTTCAGTGATATGGCTTAACATGTACTAGATGAACCAGCGCAGTTTCCAGGTGATGTATCACACTAATGTTTGTGATCCTCTCTGGTGCCTCCAAGAGGTTGAAATTAGTGGTTCAGAGTGAAAAGTCTTAAAACTACTGCAGGGATTGTGTTCAAATCTGGTAGATTCATCAAATCTGCAAATTTCCATCAGCTCTCAGCTGTACTTTGTTTATTGGTAATTAGCAAATGTTGGCATGCTAACGGTAAACCAACACAGTAAAAACAGACTGCTGTTAAACATCAGCATGTTAACGTTGTCTCTGACAGCATACTGACATAACAACTCTGTGCTCTTAGACTCTTGGTTAGCTTTAGGCTATTTGTGCAATTAAATAAAATGAAATATGTTTGACCCAGTGCTAAGGCCTTAGCATTTGCCATGCCATTTTTTTTTTACCCTTTTCTCTCATGCAAATTAAAATGATGAAAGACAGAAATACTAATAAAGAGTCAGTCTGAAGGTATTTCATCAGAAATACAAATCAAGTAAAGAAGTATTATTCAACTGAACTTTAGTTTGCAATAACTTTTCTTTTGTTGTCTTTTACATAGCACACTATATCACAGTTTTGTCTTTACATTTAGTGTGAATTGATAAGATCTGTGCTTGATGTTTCAGGTCTGTGTTTTAAAGTAGTTCACGCACAATCCTTAAATCAGATTTAACTTACTATGATCTCATTCGCTCTGTGGCTTAAAGAAGCTATTTTTAAGTTTTTCTATTGCTACATAGCTAACGTTAGCATTAACAGCTGTTTACGTCCAAGTCTAGAGGAAACGTGAGTTCAGCATCAACATTCCTTCATTCCTTTACTCACCAACAGCTGTCTCCAGCTCATGTTTTACTTCTATTTCTTTCACTTCTTTTGTTCTACTGAAGTTAGCATGCTAACCAGCTAGCCCCAGCCTGCTTGGACCATCTCGTCACTTTCTGATACCGAGTCACTGAAGCATCCAGTCTGCCCTAAAGACGCAGCTGCTCAAATGGTGTATTATAACCTCTTGTCTTGTATATACAACAACAGCTGAAGCTATGAAGCTGATAGCTGTTAATGCTAGCTATGTAGCAATGGCAAAACTTACAAATCATCTCCTCTCATTTAACAGCTTAATCCTGGTTCAGATTGTTGTGCTGATTCTAGGCAGACTTTTCTGAGTGTTCTTTATGAAGCTCCCCTCTGAAGATTCCTCCTACCACAGGTTACAGTTTCTTTCCAAAACAAAGAAAACAGCAGCATATGGCTCAGGCATGGAGACAGGATGAGATTGTGATTCATCTAAGGCCAAAAAGATTCACACTGTGAGGCAACAGTGCAGAAGACAGGATGGTTAATGTGTTCGTCCTGTGTTGTTCACTCAGGTGCAGATTTATGTGTAAAGAGCCATGAAGACAACATGTGGACCAGCTACCATCTGCTTGTTCAACATTACAAGGTACAAAAACATGGTGAGTGTCTGCATTTTAAACGAACACATGGTCCAATAATTCCTCACGTCACACTCTTTCTTTCTCTCTCACACACAAACACTCACACACACATTTCATATGAAATAAATAGCAATATGTACAAGACTCTCAGGAGGGCAGCAAACTCAGGTTATACAGTATGTAAGTACACAAAAACACATTTACACACAATACATACCATACATCGTGTAAACAGCCAACAAAATGCTTTAGCCCTGTCATGTTCAAATGATGCGAAAATCATAAAACATGAAATGTAGGTTGCACAAAGATTCCAGCATTAATCAAGCTATATTAGACCTAGACACAGATCGGATACGAGGCGTTTTCTAACATTGTGAAGGTGGTCAGCGTGGTTCCAGATGTCACATTTCTGTGATAAAATCTCTGCAGTCGGATCAACAGTCTTAAACTCTTATGACAGAATCAAAAGGCAGCAATCAAGGGGTGATCTCCCATGAGCCCACAGAGAAAAACATGATTCAGCCTTTCTTGTTCTGGCAGCCTGTCCTTCCTCTCTCCCTCTCACCATTACCTCACCCCCAAAGTCCCAACAAAATGAACAGCAGAGTGTAACAGAAGACAAAGGCAGTGTCTAGCAAAGTCTGTTTCTCAAGCTGTCTTCATTAAAGACAACAGAATCCTCTTTTTGGTCTTTCTCCTCCTTAAATGGTCAAACAGACAGCTTTGGGCAGGTGGGAGGGAAGTTTAAGGTTATGACAATAAGACTGGAAATAATTACTTTAAGAATCATTCATGCTTCAGTGCCAGAAGAAAATGTTGGCAGGTATGTATAAGAGTTTCACCCATACGAGGGTCAGACATAGATCTGGCTCAGTGTCCCCTGATTATAATACAAAGAGTTCATCAGTTCTGCTTTTAAGGAAGACTTTCACTTTCTGAGATGCAAATAATGCTGCAGCACATTGTGAATGAAAATGATAATTCCGGTTTCCTAACCATTACCCTTACTTTTTATATTTCTAGGCTTGTTTAAGGTTTTATCATTTTAACCTTCTACTAAGTAGAATGATTAATGGTATGTAAAAGCTGTTTAGATGATCAGACGGGTTGTTAATGAACCAGGATCTAAACTACATTATTTGGAGGTAAAACCATAAGTGAAACCACCTGAATTGTTTCTAATCATTTCTAATTTGACAGGCAAACTCTGCGTGGACAACTAGAGTAGAGTTATGATTGGGCCTAAAACTGAGATCAGAACCCAGCCCTCACCCATGTCATTAGACTGAACCTGACTGGTGCTACCAAGTTTGAGACCCCAACTCAACCCAAGACCCAAAGCTCCATTTTTGCTTTATTCATTCACTGCTGACCATTAGTTCAGTCAGAGACAAGAAGCACTGAAGTATCTGAACAGATTTCATTTCATAACTCCACTCATACGATGCTGCTCTGCTGCGACTGAAGGTTAAGTTCAGGCAGCAGCAGTAATTTTACTGCATCTTCATTTTCTCTTCTACATACATTTGTTTAAATCCTGTCTGATCATCTGAATTCTTGTGTTTCTTGCCCTGTCAGACCTTTGAACGTTGTTAGCGTGTTCCTTGATCTCAGTATTTTGATTCATTCATTAGTATCATTACTTTTAGAAGTGATGGCCAAACTCTGAAAATGAGATTCAAGGTTGTCATAAACTAGAATAATATCTGAAGACCATCTGTTTACACGACATCAACTGAGTGGAAGCAAGAAAAAGGTTTGAAATAGGTCATGTGTGTAAACAACTACCTGTCTGCTAATGACACAGTGTTGTAACAAAATGTGCCCCTCAGTTAAGTGCTGCTCTGGTGTGAGCTTTATTTAAACTTGATTGTATCTATAGACCAATAGGAGACTTTCATGCTTCATTTTTGACTGATGTCATTTATCATATTGGAAATTTGAGCTCCTTTGGTTCTGATGTGACCTAACTCAGTGGGATCTAGAGCTGGCCCTGTTTCCATCTGAGCCTTTCAGAGGGTTTCTTGAACATGTTTTCCTATATTCTCCTGTGTTTCAACAGAGCATTTTACTGATTTAACTACTTCTGGGTTTGTCTCTTTAGTAAAAAATAAATGGGGGAAAATTAATACCTGGTACCCAAAGGGTCAAATGTAAAGACAACAAATATCAGTTATTGGGAAGTTCAGTCCTAATGTATCATCAGTTTGAGCTTCCAAAAATCCATAGCTATTGAACTCTTTAAGTCCCTCTTCCACTTCTAACCCATGAAAATAAAGAAAATAACAGGGTTGTGCAAATATAGCTCATCAGAAGCATGTGGCTACTAGAGGTGTAAGAGGATACATCCCAGAGAAAGTCTGAAGCTCCACAGGTGAAGATCCAGTTCAGTTCAGGAGCTAATCCATGAACATGTCTCCCATCACAGTTTCATTTCACAGTTCAGAGTGGTTCAGAACCTCAGCACAGCAAACGGATCCAGCCACATCTGTTATCTGCAAAATCAAAAGCATCAATCCAGATGTGGACATACTGAAATTATCATGTGATCTTCATACAGCTGTGGCAGCTGGCACTGGTACACTGGGAATTTTCCACTTGGGAATTCTAGGTGTATTTCCATTGATAGTACAGCCCCTGTGGTGCTGTTAAGGCACCATGCAGCCCTGGTCTGAACATTAGCCGTGTCCCAGTTCAGGGGCCACATTCTTCGGAGGCTGCATTTAGAGACAGTGGCGCAACGACGCTGTCCCATTTTGAAGGCTCCTCGAAATGCAGCCTTGTTTTCCAGGGCCACAAAGGATCCAACCTATCCCAAGATTCATTGTGCGCTGGTAATGAAAATAATATGGCAGGAAAGGAGACTGACAGCCTGAGGATAACACTTTTAAACACAACAGTACAACAGTACAAGGGTCTTTAAACCTCAAGTTTTTGTGAAAGAAAATGTTATCAAAGTTGCTAGGTGACGGGCATCGCTTTGTGATGCAACAGTAAGGGTGGGCACAGCTGGGGATGCAAAGTGAAAATCTTCCGTAGACCAGGATGTCTTATTTCACTTCGGCCTTCGTGTTCTTCAATGGCCCACACCTTCGTAGACTGCATCCTCCAAAGGATGTGGCCCCCTACACAGCTAGTGTTTAATCTAACACATTTATTGATGTTTATCCCCTGGCAGCCATGTAGGACTCTTGGGGTAAGAAACTGAAGTCAGACCATCAGATCCAGCACTGCTAGTCCTACTGTACTTCATACACAAATCTAAAAAAATGTTGGAAATTCAACCAAAGTTTGGCATTTAATTTCATTCTGCACTAAAAAACTACCAAATGTAGCCAGGTAGCTGGGTAACAAGATATGTTTGTCTGTAAAGGCTGATGTGTCATCAAACACATTGAAAAAATGTTTAATACCTGTCCTGAATGGCCACGTTCAAAAGGGAAGTGAAAACTGACCATAAGATTTTAAAGTCATCATAAAAATGACTTGGATTTATATGGAGTATTTCTTTCAAGGAAATTCATATTTCATATTCATAGTATCATAGTATTTCAAGATCTCGCCATCAAACTTGAAATTTATGGACAGTGTTATCAGTTTTAAAAATTATATACACTACCCTGACATCTGTTTTCATGTTGTTCATATCAATTACATGTAACATCACATAACGTCAACATGAGGTTGAAAAGTCATACTTGTTTGCACATGAGAAATTCTGGGTTGTTTGTTGTGCTATCAGTTGTACCTCATGATTATAGACATCTACTGTTTCCATCATAATAATAAATAAAAACCTGTTGTATAAATGCAATTTAAAAAATCACACAACTGTTCATGAGGGATTGTCATGTTGCCTTTAAGAGGGGCCACTCAGAACAGGTACAAACAATTCTTCCTTTAGATACAGGCAGACAACACACAATGCAGCCTAAAACATACAGTCCTGACTTCAATCAGTAGGCAACATATGCTATCTGCTAGAAAAGGTCAAATATCTCAGTCTGCTGTGGAACTGTGGGAGCTGCAATCATGGAAGGAAGCCCAGTCTCCTTTAAGTCTTTTGCAGGATTCTGTTTTCTCCTCCTGCTTTCTGCATTCAAGATGGTCTGTGGGCCAGCATTGGTCCGGCCACCAACATGTCCTGTGAGGTGTAATGTTGGGCTGCAAAATAAATACGAGGGAGAGTATGTGTTTCTCTCAGTGTGTGTGAATCATGTGTGCATGCATGCATGTTGCTGTATGTGTGTTTGCATCTTTTTCAGCGTCCACATCCTGTTCAGTGTGTGTGTGTGTGTGTGTGTGTGTGTGTGTCACTGTCCAGGGTAGGTGGGATAGTGTGTCGGGGAGTGTGTGTGTATGTGCGGCTGGGACTGTGCGTGTGTGTTTGCCAGGGGCAGCGTGGAATGGCGGTCTGGAGGCAGGCGGGTTGACAGCAGGTCGTCTTCTGAAGAGTCACCTTCAGACAGAGCAGACACACGCTGTTACTTCAGCACAGAGCCACGCTAACTGTTTCCCCCTGCTTCCAGTCTTTATGCTAAGCTACGCTAACTACGTCTTGACTCCAGTTTCATACCTCAACACACTGATCAGTATTTAAATTAAAGAAGTAAAGTAACACACATGAAAGGTTTTACTCTGATGAACAGTGAAGGTGCAGGTAAAATAAAAATGGACAAGTGGTGAAACTAGATGTCATGGTCGTGCACTATACAATATAACACCTACTTAAGGAAAAAAAAAGACAAAAGTTGTCTAAGGGCTGGTGTGTGGCCTACCGGTGCCAGGGTCCATGCCGCTCTGGTTTGCAGTGATGTGGTGCCAGTAGGCGGATCGGGGCAGGATGGCAGTGGGCGTGCAGGGGTAGGAGCCAGGCTCTGAACCCTTAGACATGAGCTGTGAGTCAGATACACACGTCATCAGGGATTTAAAGAAACACCACTGTAGATCAGTCATTTCAACAAAGGACCACAATTAACAATGTCTACAAAGACTTTCTGCTCAAAGTTTTACTACAGGGAACTTCACATAGTCCTGCTCACCCAGATCATCACAGACCCACACTGTTACAATCATCACAGTGTTACTGCAGCACTCAGACACACATTTCTATATTTATAGGTTACTTTTATCCCTCAGTGACTGAGTCCCACCCAGGAACCAAATAGTGTTCACAACCAATTAGTTCTAACATGTTTACTGAGTATTTTAATTGAAAGGATTTTGTTGTATTTTTATTATTTTATTGTATGCTTTTCACTGTGTTGATGAGGAATCCTTCCAATCACAGCTAAATTAACTTGTTTCAGGCCAACTGCTGCTGGGTCCCTGTTGACTACTTCCAACACCATGTGATCAATGACCAATATTCACTTTTTTGGTCTTCATCAGCCCCTGAGAAAAAGTTCTGTCTGTCTGCTGATACACTCTTCACCACATTCACCAGCTAGCTGCTAATGTCTTCTCCAAGACGTCATCTGTAGAGCTCCTGTCAAATCACACATGGTCATTTTATCTGTTATCAATATAAAATTATTGACAAGTGCAGCTATAACGTTATTCAGAGACATGCATCACAATATAAAGTCAAATAACTATAGGGTTTAAGAGAAGCTTTGACTAACTTTTTCTGTACATGATTAGATTTTGCAATGAATCAAAGTGCCACAAAAACACAGTGAACATAGAGCTATCAAGCCCCTGGAGGTCTGCACCCTCTGCACTGGACAATGGCAGTAATATAAGACTGAAACCTGAGATTAGACTCTCACCCTGCTGTTTTTCTCCATCTCCAGCAGGACCTTCTTGTGCTGCTCAGCAATGGCCAGTGTGGAGGAGTGGACCCTCTGGTAGATCTGCTCTCCTTCTCTGGTCTGGAAGGTATAGAGACCTTCACCGCTGTCACACATCCTGCACACAACAGCGACTCAGAATGAAGCTGGAGCACAGAGTGCAGTAAGACCTGCCTCACTCTGCCTTCAAGACTCCTTCGTTTCGTTGTTTTAAAGCCGCTCCACACCAGGACTCAAGTGGAGCTGAGCCCCACTGGGACTGGATTCATTCTCTAGGGGAGGAGGTGATTTTAACATCACCTGAGAAGGTGTGTGTAACTTTCACCCCTGCACCAGTAACAATTACAGCCACAGTAATGTTTCTGTGAACTGGCTGGTCCTCCTGAAATATTAAAGTGAATGAGTTTTTTCTACATGGTAACCTGCTTATCCTTCTATTTTTTTTTTTTATCAGACCGAGGAAGTCAGCCATGTTTTTGCTAATCTGATGGATGGAAAAATGTTAACACCAACACAGGAGGCCATCAGGAGTGACCCTCTGTGATGTCAACTACAGGCAGTTACTGCTATTCTGTTCTGAGTCCCATATTTGTTTATCACATTGTCAAACTGTCACCATTAAACATATGCTGAACGAGCTACTAGCAGCTGATGTTTGCAGTGGACCCATGGATGCACAGATAACCATCACTGTGACACTGAAGAAAACCTAAAAACATGAGGATTCTCAGGGGAGTTCTGCAGCCTCTGTTTGTCTGAGTGGATTCATGGAGATTTATTCTGGATGGAAATCAGTGTTTCATGTTTCATGTTTCATGTTTCCAGATTTGACTGAGTTTAACCAGTTTACTACTAAACCAACTGATTATGTTTCTATTAGGTTAATGCACATTCCTGTGTCCATACTGTGAGGCTGGTAATGAATGTCAAATGAATATACAGTCTTACAAACAAATATTTAAAATATTATTAGTGATGCAGTACAACACAACCAAAGCCAGAGGGCTCTCTCGACCCACACTCCTCACACACACACACACACACACACACACACACACACACACACACACACACACACACACACACACACACACAGGTTACAAGCATCATAGGTGCCAAACACTCAAACACACACACACACCATTAACTGCATGCTGACCCCATCATAGCTCGTCAGGTTTTATCAAAGAGGAGGAGATCTGTCTGGACCAGCATCGATTCATTGTCTAATCTATTCAATCAATCTCTTCATGGGGCTCAGACCAACACAACAACCTGTGTTTGTGTGTGTGTGTGTGTGTGTGTGTGTGTGTGTGTGTGTGTGTGTGTGTGTGTGTGTGTGTGTGTGTGTGTGTGTGTGTGTGTGTGTGCGTGTGTGTTTGTGTGTCTAAGTAACCACAGACACACACACAGACTAAGGTTGTGAGTTCAGTGTTCCATCTTAAACACACTGCTTTAATGAAGGATGTGGTTTCTCTACCTTTACAGTAACTTTGTACCTATGATGCTTGTGAACCCCCCCCCCAAACTGGTCTCACCGTCCAGCTTCAAAGGTGAAGCGGGTGGCGTCACGTCCGTAGCGGCGCAGTGAGCAGAGCGGCCAGGTGACCAGCTTTGTGCGAGGGTTGTGAATGTCCCACAGGTAAATGTTCTCGTTGGTGATCTGCATCATGCACTCGCCATAGATGTCCAGGTTGGGACAGGGGAGGAGGAACACGTTGAAGCGCTCTGAGGAGACGAGGAATGACAGGAACAATGTGAGGTATGTTGGTTTTTTCTTTGATCAGTTTTTCTGAGAAGATGAAACATGTTGTTTTCCATCATCTGAGCTAAATGAGCTAAACACCAGTTGTTTCTAAAGCAGCTTGAATCAATATCCTCATCATATTCTCTCAGCTCTGCAGAGCTTCCTGTCAGCTCTTTGTTTGGGTTTATGAGCCACAACTTGACTGTTGTAGTTGAGTCTCAGTGTCTCCAGCAGCAGTTTTCAGTGGACACCACCTGCTCAACACGACATGACAGACAATGTTAGAACTGTGAGCACGGTGGAGCATTTAGCAGCTAAAGACTCGGATTACTGCCCTGTCGTGGGGTGGGTTAGTGTCACATAAAAAACTGGAAAAGCTACAGTTAGTCCAGAACAGAGGCACACAGCTGGCTCTGAACTGTGACAGAGGAGCATTATCACAAAGCACGTAACCTGTTTTATAAGGAATATTTTATTGTCTAAAATCCCAATTGTCCTGTACCATCGATTTTTATATTGTAGTAACAGCCACATCTTTAATAAGAGGCATGCATCATGAGGTTGCTTTTACTTCCTGTCTCAAAAACGAATGCGTTGCAGGGTACTGTTATGTACAGAGGAATGAGAGGATGGAGGTTTACCAACAAAAAGCAGAAGTGTTTTTAAAAGTTTAAAGAAATATCTGCTGGCACTGAACACAGCCCCTCTCCAAACAGCACATGTTTAACACACAGTAATATATGACTTCATAGTCATGAATGAGGAACCTCTTGGTTATTTTTTTCATCTTTCATCATCACTTTTTAACCTCATGTATTCATTTTTTCTTTGTCCCTGTACACACTATGTTTAGTGGTATTACTGTTTTTGACCTGTATCAATTGGTAGTGGCAAATAAATAAAATACAAAACAAAAACAACCAGATATTTTACTCAGGAGCTGGTGGAGACCAAAAACAGAGCTAAAAGAGTGATAGTGAATATGAACATAGAGTCAACGGGTTGAGACAAACATGGACACAAAATGAATGATCGTTGCTGTGTGGATGTGCAACTGTTTGCTAACAACTCAGCAATATGTCAGATTTTGTTGCAGATTTAAGTCAAGTCTCAAGTTGTAGTTTTCGTTAGTACATTAATGTTGTTATCTGTGTTTTTTTTCCCTTTGTTGTTTAGGATTTTAGGAAGTTCATATTTTTTATTTTCAGTCAAATCTTTCAGTCAAACTTAAATCTTTGGGACGTCAAGTCTCACAGACCTACAAGTCTGAGGAAGTGTTTTGTGGGTGGGGCCAAACTGGTGACAGGAAGTGACAGTTAGCAGTGTCAGGTGTCAGTTTAGAAAAGGAACATGGATCACCCCGACGCCTTCTCCCATAATTGTAATGGTTTTCAGCAGAAGACGCAGACGTTAAAGAAGTGAATCAGTGAACGATAAGGAACCAAGTCTGGACTCTGGGTCATGGAGGTCTCCACTGAGAGACATCCTCAGTCACTGCATTATAACACCAATGACATCATGTGGTCTTAGCTACAGTAAATGTCACACACAGATATAATATCACTGTCTGTCCCATTCATTCATTAAATGCATAAACACTGGATAATGTTAGAGCTAATCTGTATGTGAGCAGTTTGGTTTGTTTACATGCTACATCTGCTTACATGCTAATGTTGCTAATGTTGTTCAGTGGTGTTTATCAGTATGAAAGAGCCCACTGAGAATGTCAGCTCTGTGGTAACTGTTACCTGTCTGTGTTTCCTGGCCTGTAACCATAAACTTCTGTGTTTAGCTTCGAACAGCGTCTCTGACAATGGTATTTTATAAAGATACAGGTCGTCTGTTTTGCGATACTATTCTGACATCCGACAGCACAAAACAGTTTTTTCCAGATTCCTTATCTCATCTGTTTCTCTCCACTTGTGTCTGCTGTTTTTGCAGTTTTTTCCTGCAGTCTTCTCTAAATTGGTCTGTAGTAACCTTTGAAAAACTTTTTTAAACAGTGATAAAAGAATTCAGCAGTGATGAGACTTTGACTGAACGTCTATGGCTCATGGACACGTTGAATGCTAATAAAATAACTGTTAGTTAATTCTTTGTTTAAATCATTAGGTGTTGAGGTTTTACTGTCAGTACAGCAGTGCATGTAGCTCAGAATATGAACATAAAACCCCACAAACTTGTTTCATCATTTCAGAAACACTGATGATAGAAACCCTCTGGTGTATATTCACAATGTGGAGTTTATAAGCGATGTGTAAAAATTACAAACATTTTACTGCAGTCAGTATTTATTTGTGTGTTGATTTTGAATCACCTGTGTGTTCACACTGCACCCCAGCAGCCAGCAAGTCAGGCTCTCCCATACTGATGTCATTGAGCCGCATGCCAAGACACTCAATGGACAGTGTCTTGAACCAGTCTTCAGCCTCCAGCTCTGCAGAGAGAGAGAGAGAGAGGGAGAGAGGGGGAGAGAGAGAGAGCGAAAGATCACTGCTGCTTTCTTGTAAAGAAGTGAAACGATGGCACTCTACTCCTCACTGCAAGTGTAAGCCTCAGTCCACAGAGAAATGCACACAGCCTGTATTCAGAAACTGAGCCTAAAAACCAGCTGTCAGGACTTCTGGAACTTTGTGATGTCACCATGCTCAGTTATGCCCCCAGCCCCGCCCACCCAGATCCACCATCCAGCATTTGAGGATTTGGTTTCTCCTAGTGTTTACCAGAAATCTTTTGTTCAGTTTCTGTTAAGTATATTTTGTTTGCCTCTCCAGTGATCTTTTCAACTTCTAATATCTTTAACTTTTCTGTTTCTTTTCAAGTTTCCTGTTTTATCAACACACCAGACCAAGGCCCAGAGCTCTGGTTTATAGCTCCTATAAATCACCATCACCATTTTCATATGCTAGTGAGTTTTACCAAACTACAGTAGTAGGTTAAAGTACTGTTTGGCCTTGTTGTGCCTCAAAGAAACAGACTGTTGTTACTAGAGTTTCAGAGAGAAACCTGAGAGAGATGTTGATTTGGTTTTTGGGACTTAAAACCACAAATATATCTTCTGATGGATCAACACTTCAGATAAAACTAAATATAATAATAATAAGTAATGCATTAATAATAACAATATATAATATATAACATATAATAATAAATAATATATAATAATAAATATTTATAAGACTGTGACAGTGTAAAATGTGGGACCTTTAATGATGGACACTGAAGTAGTTTTACATGTCTTGCTTGTATTGTCATGAACCAGTTATGTTGCTGCACATCACAGGAGCAGGAACCGGAGCAACAGTGTGTGGTTCATGTCCAGAGGCTTGAAGTGCAGCTGTGGTAGCAGGACGGATGAGGAGGGGGACATGAAGTCCATCAGTAAAGATGCTCACTCCTGATGAAGTACATTCTAACTGTAGGTAGAATGACCTTCATTCATAATGCCCTAAAAAAATCAATGTACATGTTGGGACAATTTTTTGGTGAACAACAGCTGGATGTGCTGACTGTGTTCCTACAGCCCTGTCATCACTGAGGTTGCCAGGTCTGTTGACATTGTGCCTCTAAATGTATCTGGCAACCCGAGCTACAGCTGGAGATACTGAACAGAAACAAACTGATAACCTGGTGTTTAGTTCTGGTCCATAACTTTTCTGAAAATCACAAACTGTGCTCTGTACATGTGTGTCTACATTACACAAACAAGACACAACAATGAGCTTCACAGTTGTTGGCAGGTGAATTAATTCAGTCCAGATGTTAAACTGGGCTGAACATGTCCTGAAACCAGCTCTGTACTGTTGGTGCATATCATTGCAAATAGATTGATATCTGTGTATATGTCAGGCAATACCTGTGTGTGTGTGTGTGTGTGTGTGTGTGTGTGTGTGTGTGTGTGTGTGTGTGTGTGTGTGTGTGTGTGTGTGTGTTCGTACATTACCTGACTCACAGGTGAAGGTGCGTGAGGTATCATCTGTAAACACAATGGCCACAGCCTGTCGCTTGGTATCCCGAGGCAACCGTGTGACATTCTTGACGTTGCTGATCTCTGTCACCTAGGCAACAGGTTGAAGGTAAAACAGTTAACATGGTGGAAGTCAGGGTTTATTAACCCACTTGTTGTCACCTGATTAAAGTGATGACACCTCAGTAAAGTATGTTTGCTGCTGTATGTTGAAGATTAAGCGAGAACTTTTAGCCACTGGTTCACTGGTTTGTGTGGATTAACATTGTTGATTTGTTTGAGTAAAAGCTTGTGTGAAGCTTCTTATCTTGTTTCAGGTTTCAGGTTGTGTCTTTGTGTTTCCTGGGAAAGTGCAGAAACAAGGACAAAAGCAGAGCAAGGTCAGACTCTACACTCAGGTCTCTGGTGTGTTGCAGGAGAAGGAGAGGTGATGGTGATGATGATGAAGAATGAAAGATGAGTGAGTTCTGAGAGAGAGAGAGAGAGAGAGAGAGAGAGAGAGAGAGAGAGAGAGAGAGAGAGAGAGAGAGAGAGAGAGAGAGTGTGTGTGTGTGTGTGAATAAAAAGAGAGAAAGAAGAATTGTTGATTCTCAGTGAGCTCAGAAATAAGGGAATCAGACTGAGCTTTAATCCCTGTCAGTGTGTGACAGACACTTACCTTAGGACAGACTCTGATGTAGGCAGACTTTTCATCAGGGTATTTCTCCAGACGACGAGGTCCTTTACTAGACGACTTCTTAAACACCAGCCAGCAACGGCGATAGATCTATAACACACACACACGCACAGAGGGATAGGATCAAAGTAATTTAATATTAATAATAACGAATAATAATAATCTTTATTTATGTGTATAAAAACTAATACAGAGTATATATAAGAGAAATAAAGCATAAAAACATAAAACAATCAATAATACAGTAATTTTAGTCAGAATTGTGATCTATAATTTAATTTACAGTTAATTTTGTCCCAAGTAAGATAATAGTTTTCTTTGTCACAAAGATGAAAATCCAACAAATATCCATCTGAAAGAATCAGGTTTCTATAAATGATACTAAAACTGAGTGGAGCAGTAACATCGTGATAATTCTTCTCTGGGCAGGATGACTACAGTCAGTTCTGTTTGCTTGTTTTCAACTTGTCATATGTTTGTTGTTTTGTTTGACCAGTTGTGGGAAATTGAATGGTTATTCAGAAAGATCAATGCACAAAAACAAACATCTTCACCAGGATTTAGACAACAACACACTGCAGAGTGAGGAAACAGAAACTCTGCAGGTTCCACAAAACAACTGACAGAACAACACAAGTTCCCTGGAAACAGGAAAGACTAAACTTCTCATTTCTATTGTGTTCAACCTACAGTGCTTCTGTACATGCTTGTGTTGTTTCCTGCAGCTTTGTTTTCAATTGTTCTCTTAATTTGCCTGTTTTCATCTGTTTGCAGTGCTGACCTCTCAGAATTTTGAGTTTGTGACTTTAGCACAAAAAAATTCACTAGAGATCACAATTCAGAGACTGAGGACACTCTGACCACATGTGATTACTGATGGATGAGTTGTGAGGGTCCAAACACATGGGACATGTTCTGTGATTTCCTGTTTCTGACAGAACAGCTGTTTCTGGTGAGTCCGCTGCCTTGGAAAACTGTGGTTTGTTAAACCCTGGGTTTTAGTTTTGTAGCTCTGACCATCAGTTCAGTTGGTTATGATAACACTATTCTCACCAGCATCACTTCTGTGGGGACGTGACTAAGAATAGGTCCCACAGACAGATGAGGAGACAGGCGGATATAAGCTGAACAGTGCTGCAGATTTCTGGGAGAGAAAGCTACAGCTCACCAGTGAGAGAAATGAAGAAGTCTACAGGAGAGCGTTTCGTTAAAACAGAGGACACTGTGCATGCTATCACATCAGAGACCTGCTGACATGACACAGTCTGTTTCTCTGTTACCTCATCAATAATTCATCAATCATTTCTTGATTCTGTTGTGTTTTTTAATGTTTTTTACCAAGGGCAGCTCTGTCATATAATCTAAGTAACCAATCCTGTCAACTTGTGGGGATGGGGGGTGGGGGGTGGGGCTAAATACACCTGAAATCTTGTCTGTACAGAGTGCCAGAGTTAGCATTAGCACAACCACTAACACTGGACACCTGGAACCAGCAGGTGGTGGGCAGGGCCAAGGCCTGATCCAGGTGTCTCAATCAGGAAGTCAGAGTCGATGAGCCTCAGACCAGTTTTTATGTGAAAACATGTTCAACTAAATATAAATCAGAGCAGAGGATTTTACAGATTTTAAAACACGTCTGGAGGAACAGTTACTAAGCACCTCATTCCACCTGTTCAAGGTTTATAATTTAAGTTATATGTCTTTGTGTTGTAAATAACTAAGCTATAGTGTAACAATCACAACATAAACTAAGTTCCTAATTCCTCTCATGAAATCACCTCCTTGATCCAGATCAGTCAGGCTTTAAGAGCAGCCACTGCACTGACAGAAGCCCTCAGGGCAGCTGGAGCTGCAGCTCAGTCCTCAGTTCTGATCTTACTGGACCAACCAAGGTCGGGAGGAACCTGGGTGTCATGTTTGATGACCAGCTATTCTTCACTGACCATGTCATGTCATGTCATCTGTCTCCCATCCAGTCAATCTCTCCGGTGTCTGAAAGCTGAGTGACTCTCAGCTCTTCCTGAAAACACAGTACGTCCTTTGGCTGCCTTCTTAGCCTTTTTCTTTTACTTTGTACTTTGAATACAGAAGTTTCAAGTGAAGTTATTTAAAGGTCAATATGTCTGTATCAGATTTGCATAAAAACTAAACACGCAATATGGTTTTGCACTGAAGCTGGATGATTGATTTGGAAATGCTCAGAACCTCACGTTACTCTTCAGTTAATGAGATGTGACACTTCCTGATAAATAATTTACTTCTGCTGCACACTGATGGATCATGATGGTTACTCTCCCTATATGCTGTTTATTAAAGGATGGAGTGTTGATCTTATTTTTGAATTTATGTTCTGACAGTCAAAGTTCACGTTAAAATTTGCTGACGACACATTTCAAAATTCATGAACCAGTGTAAAATATTATTAATGTCATGATCAGTTCTCAGTTTCCCTCAGCCCTAGTCTGCAGCCCCTGCTTACTTCTCCATGGCTGCAGTCGAAAAGTCAAAATATTCTCCTTTCCTAACCACTTTTCCTTGATCTCAATGGAAAAGGTCATGAGGTCAAGGAAAGATGTGAAGATGTGAATTCATAAGAACATGGACCATAAAAACCAAGCCACAACAACAAAACAAACAGGGCTGAAATGTTGAAATAAGATAACATGAAAGGAATATACAAATACAGAAAGTTGAACCATTAAAATAATAAATGAAAAAAAAACTTTTTGTACATTAGTTAAGTAGAGAAAATGCATGTTTTACGGTGTTCCACACTGGGGTTCACAATCATAAAACAGCTGCTTTGTTGTTTCTACATGTACATGGGACTGCTGTGGTAAAACTATGGTGCGTCGCTTTAAAAGTTGCTTCAGTAAAGAATGGTGATACGCCATTATCTCCTTTCCTTTCATAAAGAAAGAGCCTATGTTTCCTATGCTAAAGGAGATAAGATAGGAAGCACTGAGGCTCCTTTCCTCAGCAGTTAGAGAACTGGACCAGCTCTGATCATGTGTGTCCCTTCATCTTTCCAGACCTGCCACTCTCCATCTGCCCACCAGGTGTCCCGGGGACTTTCTTCCTGTCTCCATATTCACCTGCTCACCTGTTTCTTATCTTCAGTCACCTGAGCTGCCCCGCCCTCTCACACACCAGATCCCAGTCACCTCATCACCCCAGCCACTATTTAAACCACTGTCAACAGCTCCTTGTCATTTCTTCTCTTATGTTCCCATGTGTTTTCCTATGTGCCTGCTACCTGTCTGTAAGATTTATTTCATCAATTAAAGCCTGTCTGTGAGTCCTCCTCTAACTTGAAGAATAACCAAGGAGAAAAGTTGCCGAGCATCATTCAGAACTCCTGGTTATTCCTTTAACTCTGCTGCCAACGTACCACTTAACAGTTACACTGACACGATGCCTGCATTTTCTCACACTTTCACCTGAGCAAACCCCTCTGGACTACAGTAAACCCAAACTGTTTCATATCAGTTTTGTCTCTGGAGCTGTGAGAGGGAAGCAATTAGCACTTTCTATCTTCCTCCTCCCTTCCACTCGCCCCTCTGCCTCCTCTCTTTAACTTCACTTAGCGCTCCTCACGGCTCGTTCGTCTGCCGGGACACGATGACTTCAAACACAGGATGGTGAGAAAGACGGGAAGGTGAAGAGGGGGAGGGAGATGGATGTTGGGGAGGAAGTAGCAGACATGGAGGCAACAAAACTATGACTTCCAGGAGCTGAGCTGCGGAGCTCAATTTACTGCATCTAACACCAGTCCAAAATACATGAAGGACACTGGCTGACAAATCATGAGATGACACCAATAACAAAGCTGTTGGTCAGTGAGACACTCTGACACGTATGGTTGTTTGGGTGTAAATGTGTGTTCAGGTATTATCTGCGCTCATTTGACCGCTGCAGTGTTTATTCACCCCAAACAGCTGATTTACCAACTGTACAGATGTTAGCTGTAACTAGCTAGTGTGGTAACGCACCGTCAGTGTGTCGAGTGTGTCTGTGTGTGTTTATGTGAAAGTCCTCCTCGAGCATGTTGAGTCATTAGAAACATTTTCAGCTCACATAGACTTTGCTAGTTTCTCTATCTGAAGAACACCTTGAAGCAGCTATAGTCAGTTCTTATGTACTCTGTTGGTGCAGACACGTTCCAGTGTCCCTCAGTGTTTTGGTTTAGTGTCCATCTGTGTGTGTTCACACAGGGAGACTTTATAGTCTCCAAAGGGAACAATAAAGTGTGTGTCTGTCTGTCCACAGTGTGCATGATGCATGCCTCCTGAGCACAGGTATATTCATACAGGACATACTCTGACATAAAAAAAAATCATTTACATCATGCAGACAAAAAAGGCTCTGACAACAGCTGCTGCTGAACAAACCATGAACAGATCAGTAACATCACACTATTTATGCTACTTCTAGGATGGAGAAATAAAAGGTAAATTGGCAGGAGTAGTACAAACACACACAGAGAGATAAAGACAGAGAGAGAAAGACTAAAAGACAACAAACTTAGCAGCTGTAGTAAAATTACTTACAATTAAAGAGCCCATTAAATTTTGTCAAATGAAAGACAGAGAGCCTGTGGGAAGAGCCAGAGCAGCACAGAGGACAACAGAGAGATAATGAAGCAATAATGAAGGAAAGATGAATCAATACGAGACACTGTGTGCTGCTACAAGACTGAAGGGGAAGGGAGAGGACAGACGGGACAAGGGTGAGGGCAGAATGAGTGGAAATGAACATCAATCAGCCCAGCTGTTCTCACTTTCTGATACACGGTGATTAACCTCAGGAGATTGAAGCATGTAAAAATAAAACAGTTTAAAATGTTTCATTCAGTGGTTAACAGATTCAACACAAGACAGGATCAGGATAGGGAAGGGTGAAGAGCCATGTCGGGTTGTGGTGGCAGCAGGCTAAGCAGAGAATTCAAGGCATCCCTCTCCCTAGTTACACTTTCCAGCTCCTCCTGGGGGATCCCAAGTCGTTCCCAGGCCAGATGGGATATATCATCCCTCTAGCGATTTGTGGGTCTACCCCGGGGCCTCCTCCCAGTTGGACATGCCTCCAAAGGACAGAACCCGCATTGTTCCTCCTCAATCTGAGATCCAGTCCCCTGTTTTGAAAATGGGAACCACCACCCCAGGCTGCCACTCCACAGGTACTGTACCCAACCTCTATGCAACACTGAAGAGCCATGTCAGCCCTGACAGAGGAGCTTCTTCACTACCTCAGCGACCTCTGCCAGAGTTATGGATGAGGCTTCCTCCGAGTCTTCTGACTCTCCCTCCTCCACAGAGGATGTGTCAGTCAGATTCAGGAGTTCCTCAAACTATTCCTTAAAAACAATTTAAACAACTATCTCTAGTTTTTATTCTGGATGTTTGTGTGCATGTTGTTTGTCTTTGATTACCCACTTCCATGCTGTATTAGACGCTCTAGATTCTGCCACTGTGCTGTTACTTTGACAATGCACATCTGAGGGTCCCCCTGCCTGACCTGCGGTGTGTTGGGGTCCCTGGTGGGGGTGGCATGGGATGGCACCTAACGGGACCTCCCCCCTCCCTCTTACAGGGTGAGGAAAAAAAGGCCTGTCTTTCCTAAGTGGGCAGACCCCCTCCAAAATGTTCTGGGGGTCACCAAAAAGCAAGTTAAAAAAAAAAAAAAGCTGCCCAAAATATATTAAAAAACCCTCTTCTAAAACCCTCCATTGGAGGAAAGAGGAAGGGAAAAGGGGGGGGATGGGCCCTTGACAGGCTGGCTGGGCCATCTGCCACAGCAGCGGTGCTGGGTGGTTGGGCTCAGGCCCCCCTAGCCTGTCCCTCCGGTGCTCTGGTGTGCCTTACTAAGACCAGAACTGAGATTAGTGTCTTGGTAAATACACTGAGGTATGTGGCTGTAAAATCAGCTGCACATAAACTAAAGTGAATGAAAACATGAAACGACATGTGAATATAATATGAACCGTAATGTGACATTTCCTTCTGGCATTTAAAAACAGCCAATTAAATGCCTCATATATATCACAGCATTATTATGAAAAGGTTCTGAGCATGTGTGAACTTTACAACAGCTGGTTTCACTTTTTTGCTCTTGCACTGTCCACTTTGCTGCTGTAATACCACATATTTCCCTACTGTGGGACTAATAAAGGCTATCTTAATTTTACAGTGGGACACATTCATCACTGCTGACCGCTGACGACTGCACATTGTCAATCAAGTCTGATAGGCTGCCTTCATTTCGACAGTAGTTTGTGAAGAAGACAAAAGAATCTCCCTCCTCATTAGCACCACATCTGCCAATCAAACAGGACACAGCAGCTCAGGCGAGCTACACAAACAGCATGACCTCTTCCTATCAGATTAGACGCTGCTTCTCCCAGCAGGATAATCAGCTGTGAGCAAAGCACATCGATCTGCTGCTGCAGAGCCTTTGGGAATGCTGCGTCCCTCCCTACCCAATGTCCGCACAGGTATCATTAAAGTTTGATCTGATCTCATCTTACCCTACCTGCTTCATTAACCTTTAGGTAGCCACCTCTGCTGCACTGTCCCAATGCCTCCATTCTAATGGCAGCATACAATTTCTTTCAGCAGCAGCAGCAGCACGGTAATCATCAGCTGCTATTTTTGGCAGTGTCTCATAGAGGACAAGGTCAGCACTAACAGCAACCAGGATAATGATTTGGAGTGATCACCTGGGTGTTTCAATTACTAAAAGGTGTGAAACACATGCAGAGTCATTTCGTCACATGTGGTTGACCAGAATCTGTTGCGCATCACTGAGTAACAGAACAATGAAGACAGCACTGATCACTCAGATGTTATACCGCTCATCACACCCACAGAAATCTTTATCTGTATCAAAAATATCACACCATAGTCAAACTTTTAGCAGTGTGGTCATGTGTGTATATGGAAGATTCTTCAAGTCCATGAGAACTGTCCACACTACAAGTGACTGTGCATGTACTAAAAGGTAAACTGAATGTTTGTGCATTGTATCTATTGTATGATTCTCATTAAATGTTCACACACACAGTTTTTTCCATCTTGTTCAGCTAAATACAGATGAGCAATAAGCTGAACACCACAAGCATGTATGAGATACAGTGACAGCAGGGGTCAGAACAGACACACAGATACAGGCTGATGGTGTGAAGATAATGCAATAAAGAACAACCAGGCTGACATGTAGGTGGTGGATAACCAGCCAGGGAAACAAGCAAGAACAAACAACAAGTGTTGTCACAAGGAAACAACGGAAGAAGGCAGGAGAGTCACTGGAGAAGAACAAACTAGAAGTACAGCAGAGGAACTGATAGTGTGAGGGGCACACAGAATCGCAAAGGCGGGAAAAACACAAGGGCATGAAGTGAAATAACAATAGACACAGTACCTTAAGTAATTTCAAAATAAAACCGGAAATAATAACTAAGGCAGTGTCATTAACCAAATCAAATATACAAGCACAGGGCACATGAACACTACATGACGGAGTGAACACAACCAGAACCAACAATAAGTTCATGTCTGAAGGCAGAGATCATACACTTCACAGTACAAACCGGTGCAGGACACTGATATAAAATCAGCACATTGAAGTTAGAGAGAGAGAGAGAGAGAGAGAGAGAGAGAGAGAGAGAGAGAGAGAGAGAGAGAACACTGCATATTTCTGTTTCAGCTGATGATGGTGTTTATACACAATGTGTATTTTGGTGTTGTCGGTGGATGAGTGAAGTCGGACTCTGATGCCTTCTGATCACCTGAACTATGTACGTCATGCAGGTTGAGATAATGGCAATTTCATTTGTCCGGGTCCAACATGTCATTGGTCACATCTCTTTCCAAAATCACAGCAAGAAATTATGGCTCTTACTCTCACAAGATGAAAATGCTGTGTAGATATTCTGTCCGAGCACAGGAGGCCTGACAAGGTCTCAAAAAAGAAACTGTGATGTACGTTAACGCTCCAGAAAGACCATAATCACCAAATCTGAGCATGTGACAAGATAAATGTCATTTGGTCTGATCACAGCTCTGTTATAATGTAGACTCACACATCTCCGATCCTCACTGCACCTCATCCACATTTGCGTCACTTACACATCTCAGTGCAAACCAGTCATTATAGAAACATGTCAAGGACAGGTGGAGGTTTCACAGTCGAGCCAGGGACCATTATCTGCTCCAAACCATAAACTACATAGGCCTTTATTTACCTCAGCTGCAGAGAGAAAGGCCACTGAAACAGGCTTTTATTAGAGACAGAGAACTCCTCCTGGTTCATGAAGGTTTTCCGAATTCACAATATTAGACATTTTAACACAGGTATCTGGTCTTTATAAGCAGCCGGTCTGAGTTTGTTCTTGTCGGCTCACACATATTATTTGAGTCTTTGAATACAGACATTCACTTGAGAATATTCTGTTATTTTTTGTTTGAATCTTTGTGTTTCCTAAAAAAAAAAGAGAACAAACACTAAACTAAGACGAGCATTCTGTATTCTCTGCACCATTACAATAAATCTGTCCAGACTGAGTGACCTGTATGTGCATCCTGATAATCACAGCACTGTCTCCACAGAGGAGGAGGAGGAGGAGGAGGAGGAAGCTCAGGATCTACACAGCAAGCTAACCTCTTTGTCTCAGAGGAGTGCTAACAACAAATGATGCCTTCAGGGCAAATGTGACACAATTACAGGTTCCTTGAACTGAGCAGAGAAAACTGGATGATCACTAGACTGTACAAAGATCATTGAGTGTGTCCTGGGGGCGACGCGATAGTCGAGTGGTTAGGGTGCATACCACAAGCGCAAATGCTCTCAGCAGGCAAGTTGCTGGTTTGATTCCCAACCGGCTTGGCTCTTTCTTGCATGTCTTTCCCCCTCTCTCTGCCCCTTTCCTGTCTCTCTCCACTGTCCTATCAAATAATAAAGGCACAAAAAGCCCAAAAATATCTTAAAAATAAAGATCACTGTGTGGTTTAATTTTTATCATGTTCCTCTGTGCACAGCATGGTGATGCTCGTCCATCTGAGATAAATCTGATTTTGATGATTAACACAAGCCTAATATTAATGTGTGATATGGGAAAAGTAACAAACCCTCAGAGGAGTTATCACCAAGCTCAGCAGAGGAGCTTTAGGAACTTCCAGTCCACCTCCACCTCCAAAGAAAAGTGAGAGACAGAGAAAGTCAGTGACTGGCAGGTGACACAGTAAAGAGCCACAGAGTTCTCTCAGGAGTTGGTTGGTATGTGAAAAACACAGAGCTGACAGAGTGAATTTTGGTTCATACACAACAACAATTATGTTGTTCTATAACCTGCTTTTGTAAATGTGTCAATGAGCATCTGTCTTGTCATATTAGCCCTTGGCCCCTGTCTTCTCACCGTCATCTGCCCAGATCAGCCATTCTCCATTTTGCAGTTGTTTGGATGTATTTTTGGATTTCTATGATGACTTTATGTTATATACATCATCTTGTTACATTTTCTGTGTTTAGCACACTAGCAGTTTCTTTAAATTTAAATGTTTTTTGGATCGGCCTATGGCACATTCTGTACTAACTGAAGTACCACACAGTCAAACTTCTCCAGGTTATGGATTAAATATAGAGTCCTCTTTTCTTCTCTAACACAGACTGTAAATGAAGATGGACGTAGCCTCTGTGAGGTCACCCACAGGTTTCTGAAGCTCAGAGTGAGCTGCTCCACTGTCGCCATGTTGGCAGTGCCTGACTCTGACCCTTACGCTAAAATAATCCAATTATGGTCAAAGAGGTGGAGCTTGTGTGGGAGCGAAGACTTTGGTGCATGACGGTTGGTGGCAAATATGCACTCACTCACCTGTTACTCAAAGAGGCCACACCCTCAAATCTCCATACCTTTAGTCCTTAATAAAATGTAAACAGGTGAGTACGGGCTATAAAATTCAGCCCGTACTGTTGTCATGAAGGAGGAAATTAGCTCCATGCATAACATATCTGCTAAAGAGCATCTCCAATATAAAAGATAAGTGTTGGTAATATAAAATACAGATGACTGTGCCTGTGTCACTGGGCTGAGGCTGCATCATTCAGGGGAGTATAATCTCTCTGGACCGTCCCATCATAAGAAATGATGCCCGTAAACTCCTCGAACACTGGTGTCATGCATTAAGTACAGCTCTCTCCACAATCAAACACACACTTGTCTGGTCTAAGCAGTGTTTAGCCTCCTAATCTCACAGTCTGGAAAACATCCAACACTTCAGAGTGTGGAAACACACTGAACTGCTGCTGGCATAGTGTGAGAAAAACACTGCACCAGCATCGTTTCCTCACAGCAGCTAAACACCTGAACGTGTGGACAGATGGGAGAAATACAGGCTGATTAATAAGAGTCTCATCAACAGTTCATCAGAGGACTATGATGATACAGGAAACAACACTCACTGTGTGCAGACCTGCAGGCTCTGTGGTCCATCAGTGGACCTGGGGTTACTTCAGGTCATGGTGCACTGGGACTTTGCCTGTCTAGGTCTTTTTCCTTTGGCTTTGTTGTTGCTGTTGAGATAAAATAAGCAGGACTGTGGTGGTCCATTTACACAGCCTGGAGGAGGACCTCAGCTGCGTAAGTCCTGTCTGCCCTGAGGACGCAGGGACTAACTCAGATACCCCTCCTACCGCCTCCCTTGGTACTCATGCCCTCTCTCTCCCTCCCTCCCTCCCTCCCCCAGGTTTTCTACAGCCTTGTGTTAACTCTCTGTGTGAACCAGCAGCTCACCCTCCAGGTATCCAAACTTTCACAAAGATAAATCTGAGGCTTATTAAAAGACTCAACAGTGGCTCTACTTTCTGAGGACACTTAAGAAAATCAACCTGTCTGGAGAGCTGCTTAAGGCCTTCTATCACTGCTCTATTGATAGTGTCCTAACATACAGTATCACAGCATGGTATGCAAACTGCACAGACGGAGAGAGAAAAAAACCCCCAGAGAATCATCGGACTCCCCCTGCCCACACTAGAAGACATCTTTAAAAGACGCTGCCTCCGCAGAGCCAACAACATCCTGACAGATGAAACTCACCCTCAGTCTTCACACTGTTACCCTCCAGAAGGCGCTACAGAGCCCTTAAAGCTGCACCTCCAGGTTGAAAAACAGCTTCATCCCAAGAGCCATCACTGAGCTGAACTCTACTAAACACCTCCACCTCCCTACTGCCACCACCTCTGCATCACTATAACCTCTCATAATCTCTCAGGACCAGACCACTCTCTGTTCATCTCATGTGCAATCACTGTGGTCATACTTTGTGCCGTAACCTTGGGACACTATGTGTAATATTTTAGACAGTACTTATTGATGTTCTCTTAAGATTTTTTTTTTTTTTTTTTTTTTTTTACTATTTATTGATAAGTGTGTGTGCATGTATGATTATGAGAGGAGGAGGAGGACCGGGGAGAGGAACAGGAGTCAGGAACACAGTAACTGATAAAACCAGAGTGCCCATGAATGAATGTGTCGTCCATTATAATCTACTTGTTAATTGTCCCTTACTTAGTTACTAACTGGGCAGGGCCTGGACCAGGTCCAGGGGCCCCTGGGACAGAGCCTCTATTTGAGGTGACATTTCTTGTTTAAAGTCAAAGGACGACAAAGACACAAAACAACCACCAAAAAATACAAACATGACAACAAGGACACACAAAATGACAACAAACAGACACAAAACCATGACCTGTGGTCATGAGCTCTTGTCAGGGACGGAAAGAATGAGATTGTTGATACAAGCAGACAAACTGTGTTTCCTCTGACAGCAGAACAGCTCCTCCTCTACACTGAAAGTCCAAGAACACACCAGAGGCCTGGAAGTACCTCAGGACAACCCAGGAGGAGCTGAGGGGAAGAAAATCTGCCTACCTAGCTTAGCTTGTTACCATAGTGACCAGGACCTGGAGAAGCGGCTGAAATGGACAGATTGATGGAAGCAGGTGATGGTGGCTTTCCAGTTGTTCTCCCATTGGTTTGCTGGCGCTTAGTTCTTTTCACCAAATGGGAGATTTTCTG
Organism: Trachinotus anak; assembly: GCF_046630095.1. NCBI lineage: Eukaryota > Metazoa > Chordata > Actinopteri > Carangiformes > Carangidae > Trachinotus > Trachinotus anak. The sequence goes on from NW_027273893.1 coordinate 132,599, forward strand.
TTTTAGTTTTCTGTCTTTTTATCCAATGAGCTGCACAAAACAGAATCATGGAATCCAGCTGTCATGAATGAAACAAACCCTTCAATTAGTGACTGATCTAAAGACAGAAGAAAGGAACACCAGGATTACTGTCGTCTTTAATCATTAATAGCTGGGTTTTTCGCCAAACTGCTGCTTCACAACACAACGCATGGGCAGACTGATGGCAGCAGGCACAGGGAGGATGGGTTAAGAAAGCAAGTGAAAAAAGGGGGAAAAGAAAGGGATAGATGACAGAAAACTGTCACTGTCAGTGTCACAGACAGTTTCTACAGCGGGACACAGACCGAAGAGCCCCGCCCTCACAAGTCCTCCGCAGGGAAACAATCTGCACTGACTCCACCGTCCAGCCTTTTATATCAAACCCTCCTTCCCTTCTTTGAGTTAACAGTGTTTACACAACATTATGATGTAACAGTGAGATTGACCTTTTGGATGTGAAGTGTCATGGGATTTTATCATTTTATCTATTAGACATTTCTGTTCAATTGTGTAATAATTAGTGTATGAATTATTGAGTGAGAAAACAACATGCTTCGTGAGGTCACACTGACCTTTGACCTTTGACCACCTTTCACCAGTTCAGCCTTGAGTCTAAGTGAAAGTTTGTACCAAATTTGAAGTAATTCCCTCAAGGTGCTACTGGGTTATCGAGTTTATGAGAATGAGATAACGGACACGGAGACAGAACCAAGCACAAGGATCCAGGACAGTCCTGGATCCTGGTGCTGGATCCGCAGCTGTCGTCAGACATGAGAGGACATGGTTCTTCTGCTGTCTCGGCCCCCTCAGGTTTCAGCCAGGGACTCCGCATATAAAAGCTAGAAAGTACCTGTAACAGTATCTGTAGACCAGAAGTCACCTTAATGAAACCTTTCAACAAAGTCGTTACGATTCATCCTCTGGGGACTTTGGCAAATCAAGATTAGTCATCAAGACATTTCTTTAAAAATCACGAGTGTGAACTTCACTGTGGCACTGAAGGGAACAGTTGGGGGACCAGCCTGAGTCCCCAAAGTCAGACGGCTCCTAAAAAAAACAAGCTTAGGTCGTCTGTGCAGCAGCGTTATGTTTTATTGTTAGGCAACCTACAGCAGCTGCGGTAGTTATGACAGGAACAAAGGAGGAAGTCAGGTGACGTAGTATGAAGAGCAATAAAGTGTGTGTCAGGAGGAGGGACAGAGTTGAGAAAACACAGTACAAATACATTGAGATTCATCCTCTGGACTCAATGAATGTCTGTACAAAATTTCACAGTAATTCTTCTTCATCCTGCATCCACCAGCCTTCATCCACCATCCAACATCCTGCATCCAACATCCTGCATTCACCAGCCTTCATCCACCATCCAACATCCTGCATCCACCATCCAACATCCTGCATCCACCAGCCTTCATCCACCATCCAACATCCTGCATCCACCAGCCTTCATCCAACATCCAACATCCTGCATCCACCAGCCTTCATCCAACATCCTGCATCCACCAGCTTTCATCCACCATCCCACATCCTGCATCCAACATCCAACATCCTGCATCCACCAGCTTTCATCCACCATCCAACATCCTGCATCCAACATCCAATATCCTGCATCCACCAGCTTTCATCCACCATCCAACATCCTGCATCCACCAGCCTTCATCCAACATCCTGCATCCAACATCCAACATCCTGCATCCTGCATCCACCAGCTTTCATCCACCATCCAACATCCTGCATTCACCAGCCTTCATCCACCATCCAACATCCTGCATCCACCATCCAACATCCTGCATTCACCAGCCTTCATCCACCATCCAACATCCTGCATCCACCAGCCTTCATCCACCATCCAACTTCCAACATCCAACATCCTGCATCCACCAGCCTTCATCCATCATCCAACATCCAACATCCTGCATCCACCAGCCTTCATCCACCATCCAACATCCAACACCCTGCATCCACCAGCCTTCATCTACCATCCTCCATCCACCATCCTGCATCCTCAGAATCAACATGGTAACATGGCCGAAGGTCTTATTAATCGGTTCTATTTCAAAAGACAATTTTCAGGGATGTGATGTTGACTTTTGATTTTCACTGTGCTGGTGCACAAACGCACGCATGCAATGATCAGCCAGTAAGAGCACAGACAAAAACATACACTCCTCTCTCTCTCTTTGAGACACACCTGTACACAAGGCAGAATAGGATGGTCCATGTTTGCCAAGAATAACACGGGCCACAGAGGTTTTTCACGGCGCTAAAACATAAGGACAAGAAAGTCATTTGGTAATATCCTGAGCACTGAGTCCACTCTGGGACTTTCATCAGTCCCCTCAGAGAGCTACAGCATCATCCATCCATCCAGCTGTGCGAGGAGAGATAGCATAGGAACAGAACCTGACTCTAATTCATTTGTGTTCATTTCCATATTATGAGTCATGCAAAGTTGATGCCACAGCCTTCATCGTCTGAGTGACTCACAATCACTCTAATTAGCATTTCCTATGTAGCTCATTCAGCTCAGGCTGCAGGTGGAGACTTTCAATCTGTTTAACAAGAGGTTGTAGAAACTATACTGCATATCATGAGGTCATTCAGTCATATAGTTAGTCTGGAAACCACATGTGTCAGCTCCTAAGATAAATATAAATCCACTTGTTTTAAAGACCTTCTTAAGGTAGCAGCTGATCAGCTGTTTCAAGACAATGATATCATTACTTTACATCTCATTATCATTATTACTGTACTCAAAAGGTTGGTTGACCCAAAGTCCAAAAAAATATATCACATTACATTGTTCCTCTGTAAATTATTGCTGCTGCAATTACACAACTCTGCAGAGAGCTTTTAATTTGAAAGTGGGACAAATCCTGGTGGGCTGGTGGAGCATCCAAAAAACTATAAAGTTTACTGGTCCTGCTGCACCAGTTTCTTATCTGACACACACACTCTTTTTCCAGTAAAAACAGACAACAGAAGCAAACGACACACACAGAAAACAGATTGGATGTGATTTAAGACTCAGTGGAGAGACAACACACATACACACACACACACACACACACACACACACACCCTCACCCCAAGCTTGCGGCTGCGCATGCGTACGTAGCCCTGCTTGACGATGTCACTGAAGTTGGAGGCCATCTTCGGAGGGGGGGTAACCTGCTGACCGTCACTGTGGAGACCATCCAGATGTTTCTGTCCTCCCTCAAACAGTCCCTTGTGTTTTCGTACGACCTCTCCAAAGCTTCCAGCTTCTTTGTCCTTCCCTTCAGTCTCAGTCCCGTCTGTCTCTTTAAGATCCGTGTGGCTCTTCCTGTTTCTTCCTCACCTCTGTCTCTCCTCTCTCACAGCTCCTCACATCTCCCTCCCTCCTTCAACTGCTCCTTCTGTCTCTTTTTGTTCTCCTCTGCTGGATGTATTTCTTTCCTTCTCTGCCTCTCACTTCTCCTGTGTTTATCCTTCAGTGCGTCCTCCTTTCATTCACTCTTCTTCAGACGGGTCTCCCCTCATCTCCCTGTTGGGTATCTCTAAGAAACAGACAAAGAGAGACAGAGAGAGAGAGGGAGAGAGAGAGAGAGAGAGAGAGAAGCAGAAATGGATAAATATACATATCTATATATATTATTCATTGAAGAGTGAGGAGCACAACATTATCTTCCATTATTCATGCTGGTGACACACGGTGTTATAGAGGGCAAGTGCACAGGGTGGCAGCTTATGACATGTGACTGTGCTGGAAAGTGCAACACACTGTCTGTCTGCTAATATCTGCCTTTCTTTGTGGAGGGAGGGAGCATCTATTAGCAGGGACTGTTGAAAAACCTAACCTATTTTCTAATCAGTCTGATTACCCATCATGCAAAGCTGTGTATTCCCTGCTTCCACCTTGCTGAATTTCCACTTCAAACACGCCGATCTCTTCATGCTTTCCTTACAGAGCTCCTACACAGCATCATTGTGGCTGATGTGTGAATGAGCAAACACTGATGCTCTCCTCATTTGTCCTCATTGCTAAAGCTGCACTAATCTGTTCTTCTGAGACTAACAATGCGTTCTGTGAGGTGTCTGCTGTCCCTCAGCTTTTTATGCAGAGTTTTGTCCCTTTTTTTTTTTTTTTTTTTTTTTTTTTTTAGCTCAGTTAAACATGCTGTTCTCTTATCCTGCCTCCACAGCTCTGATGGTCTCCTGTTGTGCCACCTGCAGACAGTACATATATAGATTTTAAAGGGTTTCTTTAGGATTTTCTCCAAACGTAAATTGAGGGTTGTGTTTATAAAGAGATTATAAAGCCCTTTTAGACAAATTAATTATATTGATCTAAATGAAACTGACTCAATTTGACTAAAGAAGTAATGGGAGAAAAATTACAGCTTGTTGTAAGTTGGCAGAAATAACAACACACTTGAACAAGCTATAAACACAATGCTGACATCTCTTAAGTTTATAAAGCGAGTATTTGCTTCTTTATACTTCCAGGTATAAAGCAACATTACAAATCATGTGGAGTCATGTCTGTGTCACCAGACAAATCTCAGTCCAGTGTTCCCTCTTTTAGCTCTGTGTTTGGTCTCCACCAGCTGCTGAGGGAAACATCTGGCTCTTCAGCTGCTAATTGCTCCACTGTGTTCAGCAGCTGCTCTCTGACTGAGTCTGTCTGCTGAGTTTTTAATAATAACACAATGATGTGGATGGGAGAGACACATCACTCCTTACTGTTTGTCTGGGACAGGAAAAAAACAAAGTGGCCTGATATGATCTGACATTATTGCAATGAAAAGTTCAATTAACTCAAAACAAAAATTCAGAACAACATGTCTCCTGTTTCTCCCTCAAGTCCTGAATTATATAAATATGCAAATGTCTTAATTTCAAAGCAGCTGCACACAAGAAGTTTCTTACTTCACTGAAAAGTTAATGTACCCTGCAAGTTTTCAAGTTCCCACATCCCACCTCCAGCAGATGAATCGTGAATCATCTCCACATGACTGCAGGGAGCTTGAATAGAACTCTGACACAGACTGTGTCAGAACAAACTAATAACCACTCCACAGGAGAACCCACATTCAGCACAGGCATATGGACGTTTACCTGCAAGCTAAGAAAGCTGCCGGTGCTAGCACTGCTAGCACCGGCAGCCACACTCAAGCATTATCACATTGTTTACCCTCAGACGCTGTGAACCAACTCGGTCTGAAAAGGTAACGCAGCTCATTGTGGTGATTTTGACTTTTAGACGAGACGACAGAATCAGCGTTTACAGGATCCACTCAGTGTATACACTGGCATGTGACTGATGTATTCAGACAGATGAAGTGGTAATAATGCTGCCTCCTTAGAATCACTTCCAGCATTGATCAATTCTATGATAGATAAAAAGAGGCTGTAGTCATGTATTCTGATGTTTTCCTCCTTCATAGGGGTAAGAACTCTTCTATTCTCTGTCCATTGTAAAACTGAGTATCAGTACAGATTCAATCTGTCGAGAGAAAAGACTACAGACCATATCATCTGCTGTGATTTTGGACCTGATGGTCTCAGTACAAATAAACACTTGTGTTACATTTAGGTCAGATCTGAAGCAGGAGAGACCTGGACTTACAGATGAACTAAAACACACTGCTTCAGTCCGGGGATGGAACAGTGCACGTCCAGAGAGTCGTGGGGATGAGGAGACAATGGAGCTCCTAGAGCTGGAATAAACCATGTGTGAAGTACAGCGCGCACACACACACACACACACACACACACACACACACACACACACACACTTCCCCTCCAGAGAGTGAGGACACCGTCCCCGTCTTCATTGAGTCACTTGTGGTAATGAAACTGATACACCAGGGGTGACGTGACTTATATGTCCATTCATGCATCCTGTTTATGCAGATGCACATGTGCAACCTTGTGTGTGTGTGTGTGTGAGTGTGAGTTTGAGTGGGCGTTTGGGCAGACAATTCCCATAGGGCTCAGTGGTAAATCTCCCTGACAACAGTGGAACAGAGACATTAAACTTTAACAAGGGGATCATTAATACACACACACACACACAGACACACACACAGCCTGGCTAGGTTTTATCATTACGGCCGTGTTGGTTTAGTTAACTGGCTCAGGCACAAAGACAATTAAATATTAAACAAACACAAAATCAGACTAAATGGAAGCGCACACAATGATGCAAACACACACACAGATGTCAGTAACTACAACATACACACGCACATGTGAACCCTTCTAATATGATAACACTGTGTTCAACTGAAGCACCTTCACTAAATACTGTGCTCAGGATGCACAGAGTTCAAGGTGTGCTCTTCATGAATCTACCATGAATAAGTCATCACCACAATCAGTTGTGGACATTAGCATGTCTGACATGAATAATTAAGTACATTACTAGGAAGAGTAGAAGCCTCTCGTCTACCTGCTTCGTTTTTCATTCAGTACCACCTGGTATGAGAGTTAACTACACTAACACTAACACTAATACTAATACTAATACTTATACAAATACTAACACCAACCCTAACACCTCTTTTCAGGAAGGTCTGGATACACCAAATTAATCCATGGAATTTAACTATTTAAACAATAAAACAAAATTAGACTGTATACCCTGTATATCCTCTGCACTCTCTCTCTAGCACATTTTTACTGCGAATCCTCTCAACCACCCTGCACAAAAAAATTTAATATAAAGAATTAACATACATTAGTCTCTACAACTATGACCAATATACACTCCTTTCAATTTTAATGCTTAACTTAGAAATATGAAATTGTTTTTAATCTTTGAATTTCAACCTTTTCATATTTTTTTTTATTCTTCTTTGACTCTTATTTTTTCAGCACAGACCCAAATGTACAACATGATACATTTCCATCCACAGTGTGTATGAGCATGTGACGAACTGAAACTTAGACTCTTACATCAGTTTTCATTTGTCATTAGACATTTTCAACAGACTGTATTTCTTTTGTTGAAAACACTCTCACACATCATGCCTACACAAATAAGAACTAAAACCAAAACCAAAACTACTGACCAATCAGATACCTGGAAAAACTGAGTCATCACTTTTACAGGAGCCTGACAGGGACAAAAGAGTTTGGAATGAAGTGACAAATGATAAAGATCAGTAGATATTTGTATAAATCAGTGGGTTTGTTCTGCTGTTGGAGTCTTTCCATGTGTCCACTCTGGTCATAAAACAGAGCCTCTAACAAACAGAGGAGAGTTTATCACTAAATAACTACATCAGAACTATCAGAGCTTCATCTGAACTGAACACAGATTCTTTAATCCACAGGATCCTGATAGTGATGAAGCTGTGACTCTCCTCTTCATCACTGCAGCTCTGAATAACATGAGGAGATTTCACCTTGATGATGTCATGTTTGGATGTTGCTGTAAGTGAAATCACCAACAGGTCTCACAGTTCCTTCACAGTTCCCATTCATCAAATTAATACTTCATTCATGGATCTGATGATGTTGCTTATAATTAAAAACTCTGCCTCTTTCTCATGAACGTGCTCGTACCTGGCCAGGTAAACCAGAGTAACTGAACCAGGTGATAACCAGCTTCATAGTACAGGTTATCAGGATATCTATGTTGGGCTCAGTCAACCCAGGTAATGGAACAGTATCTTGCGTATGTTGAACTCGCTTCATAGTCCAGGTCTCAGATGTCAATCATAACAAGGCCACAGCATCAATTGACTGATGCACCCTCACTGATCCTATGTTGACCCTTCCTGTGTGTGTTTGTGTGTGTGATGACACCAATCAATAATGACAACCCAGCACACCTGACAACATGTCCACCTGCAGCTCAGTGTCATGATCTGCTCACTCTGTCACTTCCTGTCTGGACTCTTCTATTATTACTTCCTGTTTTATTTTGGAATGACCTACCATGAGTGTCTGTTGGTTGTTGTAGTTCCCGCCTTTGTGATTGTCGGCCCTGCTCCTGTTAGTCTCATCTGTTCCCAGTTATGCTGACCTCCCTGGCTGAGTCTCTGGGTTCCTCTCGTTCCTGTGTTACCTTGGCTTCTTTAGTGTCTCTTCCTGTTCCTTAGTCTTCCTGCTCCCAGTCTCTGGATTGGTTCTTTGACTCCTGTCTCCTGTACCCTCCTGTCTGTCTTGGTGTTCTCAACAGGCTGGCTAGCCTGGCTTCCTGGAAATTGTCTCCACTCCTAATATTCTGCAGCACAAGAGCAGAAAGCTGACACATTTACTAAAGTAGCCTACTGATGCCTGCTCCGTCTGTCAGATGACCCTCCCACTGCAGGCGGTAGAGCTGAGTCTCATGGACAAATGAAAAATCAAGTGTTTTTCCACAAAGAGGCAGTTTCGTCAGCTGGTGTTCTCTAGCAAAGAGAAATGCAGGTTACATTGCTGACAATACTTTAGTTTCTAATGAGACATTATCTTAAAGGTATAGTTAGGCTTATTCTTCTTGAGAGTTAGCTGAGAAGCTCTCAAGTCTGTTGCCTTTAGATGGAGCCACACTAGCGCAGGCAGGAGAATGGTCTGGCTGCAACTGTTCATTCTTATTCTGCTATAGGAAAAAAACGCTCTGGCTTGTTTGCATTTCTTTAAACTTGGGTGTCACTGACCCCAGGATGCAGACAGTGCCACTGCAAAATAGTGTCTTGTTCTGTGGGAACATTTGCACTATGGGAGCATCATTTAAACAGCTGATTCTCTGCAAAGACACCACAAAAACAGTGAAGGACACATGTTGACTGCACATGAGACAGATCATCAAAACTGGCTGTTACCTCACACGTGGTTGTTATTTCCTGTAGCAAAGGGGATTTAAAAGAAGGAAACAGGCTGGACAACGGTGCATGAGATGCGCAGCCAGTGGCTCAGACTTACCTCACATTCATACACAGATTTGCTCTTTGTGAGAGAACAGCAGCTGATCACAACATGACTGATTCACTGATCTGATTGCCTCAATAAGGAGTCCAAAGCTGAGCTATATGTGAAGTGTCTGACTATGTGTGTGTATGAATCTTCAACATGCGATGAACATGTGTGTGTGTACAGGTGTGTGTGTGTTTGTGTGTGATGTGATCTTTATCCTCTTCTTTCAGACATTTGAACATCACATCTGGTCACATCTCTGAATTTTTAGACACAAACACTCACAATTAAAAAGATTACTGCTGTGCACACATCACAATGAAACATGAGGACACACACACACACACACACACACACACACACACACAGTCTTCTACTAATTAGAATGGACTAATCACAGAGCTCAGTCTTCATTGATTCCCTCCACTGGTCCAATTTTAGAATAGCCCAGCCCACACATACATCACACATCCCAACCGATGCATGGACACACACACACACACACATGCACACACAAGGTAAAACAGAAACACCAGAGCAATCCATCTGTAAATCGATCCTGCAGCTCTATTTGGACTAGACTGTGGTTCCCAGTTTGGGATATGTGACCTGGATCAGGTCAGTGAGCACAGTGAACAGTTCACCTGGGGACAGAACAGAAGCTGTTAAAAGGTGAGGATTAATATAAGGAATCGATGACTGACCATAAGTCTAGTCTCTGACACCTTCTCATTAACAGGTGGCATTTCTCTGTGTGTGACTGTGAGCAGAGGTTAAAGGTCCTCAGTGGATCTTCTCTCTCTACCAAACAGTTTTCTGCTCTCAGCTTCTACAGTTCACATATTTTGTTATTTACTGTGAACAAGCGGAAATTCTGACGTGGTGATGGTGTGAGGGTATAGATGGGGAGTGACCCAAAGCATTTAACCTCTAGGTACCATCAGTTAATTTTTAGTACTCTCTCTGGGCTCAGGTCTACACCTCTTGTTACAGACAGTCTACTGATTTGCTCTGGTTTCCAGCTGCTCAGGAACTGCAGGAAGAGGAGGAGCTTCAATACTCTGAGCCCCGCCCCCATAAGAGCAAATAAACTACTGTGATTACATGAATCATTATTACTGAAGGAGAGTTATTGCTAACTGCTAAAGAAACTAGTAGATCTGAACAAGATGTAAACAACAGAAACACCATCAATAGGAAGTGAGACAATACACAGCAATAAAAGCCCTGTTAAGAAATAAAGTGTTCAGTCCACTGAAACACTAGAGGGCTTTTAGTTTGAAAAAGTTACAGATAGTGTTGGATTTGTATTAACATGTAACACAGTAACTTTAAGACGACAAACAGGAGCGACTGAAGACGAGCTCTTCAGCTGCTTCACCTGCTGCTCTCTGACTAAGCAGTGAGAGCGAACAAAACAGTGACGTTAAAGCCACATCAATGAGCTGAAAGAGGATAAAAGTCCTGCGTACGGAGCTGAGGGAAGCTGCAGGGTCCACTGATTATCTGTGGCTTCGTCACTGAGCGTCACCTCTTTCACATTACACAGTCATTTTATCTTTTCATCCCCCTGAGTGACAAACACAAGACAGATTTCAGAAGACTCTGACAAAGTGTAATTTAATCTAATTCAGTGTTCACTGTGATGGATTAGTCTGTGTTGCCACTGTTTATATAAGAAGCTGTGGCTGATTAAGGTTGTTAGAAGTGTTCATTGCTCTTTTGTGTTGTTTTGTTGTGTGGCTCTCATGTAGGGTCATTTTTATCCTTAGTCAGGTGATGATAGTTATTTAGACAGACAGATAGATAGATAGATAGATAGATAGATAGATAGATAGATAGATAGATAGATAGATAGATAGATGACTTTATTCATCCCCGAAGGGAAATTAGGTTGTCATAGCGGTCCGATGTATTTGAATACAAAAAATACAATAGAATAAAATACTGAGGTAAATAATATTGCTTATTAAAATATAGTTAATGTATTTACACCAAAATAATTAACATAATATATAATAATATAGCTGAATACACAGTGTGTGTTGGTGACTTGGCCCTGTGCTGCTGTGATAATCTGACATACCCATAAACCAGTTGACAAACAGTGAGCATGGGGCTTTTAGGAGCCCACAAGTAGTCTGTCAGCAGGATATTATGACCCATAGTTAGGTTCTGTTGCTAGGCAACATCTAGTAGCCATAGTAATGATGACAGGAGCAAAGGGAAAAGTGCGGTGACGTAGTTTATAGAGCGACAAAGTCCACGTCAGGAGGTTGGGGTGGATGGATGAATATGACACAGAGTGGTGTTCGATTCCCATGTGAAAGTAGCAGTTTATGTTGTTTCTATTATCCATGACTGTTCACTGTTATTATTGTAACCATGACAACAAAGATCATCTAATGTTGAGGAAGTACTTATTTTAACCCAAATCACCAGCTTTTCCTAAACCTAACCAAGGCATGACTGTTATAATAGTAACCATGGTGACGAAGGTAGGTACAGTGCTCTCGGAATAGTCGTGTGTTTATTATTGTAACCATGACAACCAAGGTCCAGTACACCTGCTGCTGCAGAGGCACTATTTCAGGACACTGCTATGGGTCATATCAGAGGGATGATGTTGTTCAGGTTGGAGGAGTTGTTGATTTTTTGGATCCACTAATTCTTAAAAGTTTGACCTTGAGATGTTTTTCTTTGTTTTCTGGATTTGAGACTTAACTTTGAGTTAAAAACTTCCATCCTCTCCTCTAATTCTCCACCAGAAAGCAGATGAACATATTTCCCAAAATGACAAACTATATTCCTTTAATGAAAAGCAGAATTTGTCCTGTGAGGAAGAAAAACTATTTTAATATTGGATGTGAGAGGAAACAACTTGTGAAGAGGAAGGTTTCTGCAGTGACAACAGCAAAGAAAGACAAAAAGTGAGGGAGGTGGGGATGAAACAGAGCATTTCAGACACTCACCCCCTCCTTACTCTGTTTCTCTAACACACACACACACACACACGCACACGCACACGCACACACACACACACAGACCCTCATGCCTCTTCCCAGTCCGCCCCAAGGCTAACACTTGGGAAAGCGTCAGTCTGTCTGCTCATAACTATCAGTCACAGATAACAGTGGGGATAAACACACACACACAAACCTGCAAACACACGCTCACACACAAACATGTCCCTGGACAGCTGGGCAACAGGCAGACAAGACAGTCTGTCTCCAGTCCCGTATCAGATGATTGTGAATGAGTGCATACACTAACAAACACACACACACACACACACACACACACACACACACACACACACACACTAACACACACACTCACAGCCACAGCCTCAGCCACAGCCACAACCACTCCTGGTTATCTTACAGGAGGCATTTGAATTGTCAGACATGTTTTCACATCACAGCTCCCCAATGAGCAGCTCGGCCCCGACCTGCAGAGAGGACTCTGACTGGATTCACTGAGTATCAGGACCAAACAGAAGACCATGAATGCTGTGTCTCCCACCACAGACAGACAACATGACGGCCTATTCTCATGCAGCACAGTCACAGTCATTGTGACAGCAAAGTGCCAATTATGTTCATTTCTCAGCTTGTTCTGACATTGCTCTGAAACAGGCAGAGCAGCCGACCACAGACAGGTCCATACAAACTGGCTGCTGCAGAGCGATGTTGGTAAAATCCTGCCTTCACAGTCAAATAAAGCAACACACACTGCTGAGGAACTACAACAAACACTGATGAAAACAGTGGCCTCTCCACTTCAGTCTGTGGATTGTTATCATCTTTAATCATGGCTGTTGTAATGTGACTGGGTGTGAGGAACATCTTCACGCTTCTTGTTACTAACACGTTTCTAAAGCTCTGCATTTTGTAGTTGCAACAGAGACAAACAACACAACATGGTCCATCATCTTAAAGGCCCATATATTCCTCTTCTTCAGTGTTTTATCTGAAATGTTGATCTCCATCAGAAGATATATTTGTGGTTTTAAGAACCAAAAACCATCTCAGTGTAGTTTTACATCTCCTCTCTCAGGATTCTCCCTGGAGCTTTAGTAACAACAGGTCAGTCAGCCAATCAGAAGAGAGGATCTGAGCCTCTCCTCGGATTGGCTGACTTCTTTCTGAGTGATCAGATAAAAATATAGTTTTCAGGTAACCACTCAGAGAAACCAAATTCTGCAAGGTTGGATGGTGGGTCCAGGTGAGCGGGGCTTGGGGCATGGCTGAGGGCGGTGACTGCTTTGTTGTGACATCACAAAGTGCCAGAAGTCCTCACAGCGCGTTCAGTGTCTGAATACAGGCGGAGTGCAGTTCTCTGTGGACTGAGGCTTTGATACTTTTACAGTATTAATATAGAACCTAGACCTGCTTTATAATCACAAACACATGGACATCTGCCTTTAGACTGGATGAGTGACAGTGACAGATCAGGGAACTGTGCTGAACTCTGCTGGAGGGATGAAAAAGATTGTCTCCCATTTGATTTTTCTCACATTACCATGGGAGCTGAGTTATGCTGAGATATGGAGACTGTCAAGTAGGCTTGGGCCGATATTTGATGATACTGAATACTGCGATAATCTAGCTTGTCTGCAGAGTCCGAACCTCTTTTCACCACTTTGCTTACTGTACACTTGAACCCTGTTATGTGACAAATAAAACTTTGAACTTCTGTTTTGTGGTAGCATCACTTATACCTGAAACATAAAATATAATAATATAATGATATTATAACCCCACAATATTATAATTTATCACAATATTTGGGCTGCACTGCATCAAGGTATTACAGTTTGCATATGACCCAAGCCTACTGTCAAGGCCATAACATATGATTCTCATCATTTTCATCATAACAAGTCACTCGTGTGTATATTCTGAAAGTCCTTGTGTCCTTCATCTTGTTCTTTTTCTAACACATGAGCATCAGTTTTCACCAGAGTCCAACAGAAGACTTTTATGCATCCAAACAAAAGCAGCAGCTTTTTTTCCTGAACATGTTGAGGCAGAAAACGAGTTGTTTTTATCAAATTCAATTAGTAATATTCTCACAGATGAATCAAAAAAAGTGCATCACATATCCAAACAGGATTATTTCGGGGTCATGCTAAAGAACACAGTTAAAAGGATCATGTAAAAAGCTTAAACCAAATGTTTCCTTACTCAGTTTGGCTTTGCCACTGTTTAATGACAACATTAATAATCACTGAAGTAAAACTGCTACAGGCAAACAGCAAAAGGCTAAAACAAAATGTAGAGGAACACTGATTTAAACTGCACATGCAGCTCAGCTTTTATATTCAATATTCAATTCAAGGGCTTAATGATTTTGGATTAATGTTAAGATTGATTATTTTATTATCATTAATCTGTTGGATTTTCTTCTTGATGAACTGATGATCATTTAATCCACTAAATATAAAAAAATATCTCTTAGTTTCCCCGAGCCCAAAGTGACAACTTCACATTCTTCTCTTTGCTTGACCAACAGTCAAAGATTTTATATATACAGTAAGTACAGTACAGTAAGCAACGCAGTGGAGTGAGGGTCAGATTTATCAGACTGTGCAAAACTACAAAAAGAAAACAATGTAATATGAAAAATGTCAGATATGGTGGGAAATCTTTGCTATTGAACATGGCTCAGACCTATTACACATCCATCCTGTGGAAGCTGAACTTAGACACACAAACACACAGGAAATATAGTAATGGAGGAAGGGAGGAAGGGAGGAAAGAAGAAAGCTAGAAAAGAAGGAAAGAGGGAAAGGGCAGTGGTCAATGAACACCATCTGTCAGTGCTGGGACACACCACTGAGCTGTCTATAGATATTACAGAGACCACCGCCTGTCGTGTGTGTGTGTGTATTGTCAAAGACAAACACACACATATTCACACACACCACCTTGAACTGTGCCTGCAGTGTTGTTGTGTCTCAGGAGCTTAACTTTGGCTAACCAGAGGTGTTCTGGTAGCTGCCATGGTAAATACAGCCTCTGTGTGAGTGTGCATGTGTGTGACTGTGTCCACATTGTGTCACATCTGTGTGTGTATTCATGTGTGTTGTAATTTCGGTTGGTGAACAGAAGATTTTGAACAAAGTGGAGAGCGGGCATCCACTCCCAGCGTTTCCATGGTAATCCTGTGCTTACACATCTCGGCTGCACACTGCTAGCAGAGGGGTGTGTGTGTGTGTGTGTGTGACGTAGATAGAGACACAAAGGAAGAGCCTCTGTCATTTGCTTTGATCTCCCCTCAGCTTCTTTTATCTCTGACTTTGGTCTAGTAACAGATGATACAGATGTTACCCATGTACACACACACACACACACACACACACACACACACACACACACAGGTTCATAAACCTGCAGGTGTGTTTTCAGTGACATGTGTTCACTCTCTTTTTCATTTCTTTTGACGAGTTTCATTAATGACGTCCATGTTGATGTTAACAAGACAGCTGTCACACTCTCCCTCTCTCTCACTTTCAATTTGAATCATTGAATGATTTATTGGCAGGAGACAGAGACTTTATCTGAAAAGCAAGAAGGTGACAACAAGTGGGAATTTGCAGGTATGGACCCTTTGGGCTCAACAGGAGGCAACAGAACGTAGGGATAAAGGACCCAGATACAGACAGGAAGTCCTTCACTGAAGAATTCACAGCAAAGAAACTAACCTCACAGCTCACTAGACAAAACTAAATCTGCAGAAAACTGAGACTGAAAAGACTCAACTACAAACTGTAGGTCTACACCAAAGAACAGAGTATGTAACCAGGCAAAGAGCGAGCAGCAGAAACACACTGCCAGTCCTCCACTGAAACAAAATACTGAGCATCCTCCACAGGTGAGCTCTCAGCAGGAGTCACCTGACGACATCACACACAGCTCGGACTGATTCAGGCTGTGTGGTACATTTGATTTACTTACTCAGGAGTCCTTCGAGACAGCCTTAACCATTCGGCCATCGGGTCACTCATCAGTCTTGCCCATTTATAATACAACTGTGTATCTCCTGTGAGACTATAACAAATCTGGTGTTGACTGGAGTCAGATTTGAAGAGGTCTGTCATTTTTACTGTTTTTCATATCATGCAAATTAACAAAGAATCAATAAGGTGGACTTTTAAGGTCCAGGAGGCTTTTTTGCAAAGCACATGAAACTAGACCATGTCGAGGGGCGTGGCCTTTCTAAGATTAACTACAGCGCCACCATCTGGATGATTGGGCTCATGTTTCTTTGGAAACTGATGCAGGTTGTTTCCAGTCATCAATCCAAGTTTCATGTTTCTAGCTCAAGCCAGCTCACAGGAATTTAAGACACGGTATAAGGCACCAAATAATAATAATAATAATAATAATAATAATAATAATAATAACAATAATGACAATGTAATAAATTACAAATACTCCACCAAATAGCAAAAAGTGAGATTGGTTGTGATGGGATTTGTAAACAGAACCACTGTGGGTGAAGAATAGCGTCAAACAGACATCAAACATCAAAAGGGCGGAAAGATTCATATCCCTACTTCCATTAAGGACTTTCAAAATAAAATCAGAGAGGAAACAGGAAGCAGTTCGACCTACAAAAAATTGTCATATTATCGCTAGGCCAGATCACCCCACAAACAACTACAGACAACAGCCTGAGTCATTTAATCACGTGATCAGAGAAATATAGAAAAATGTCATTCAGTGAGTACAGGACCATACAGGACCACAGTCTAACATCACTCTGAGTCAGAGGTCATCACATAGAGTTGTCCACACACACGGAAGAATTTACTAACACAAGTATGATCACATGTGGTATATATGACACATGGTCCCTGTGGACTGGTGCATGAGGGCAGAAGTCTCGAGCTGTCACTGAATGTGAGAAAGATGTTGGGGGGAGAGAGAGAGAGAGAGAGAGAGCACTCTTGAATACAAAACCAGGGGAAGTTGGCAGTCACTTCATCATCTCATTATCTGTACAGCAGTGTAACAGGACAGAGGACACTGAGAGACAGGTGTGTGACAGACAGCTGGAGCATCTAAAGACTCTGAGAGCAAGAGGAACATGAAAGACACCTCCAGACACTATGTCTGCTGAACACCAGGCTCTGCTCATCACCTGGATAACACCATCCCTACAGTGAAGCATTGGGGGGCAGCATCAGGCTGTGAGTCGGGGGTTTTCAGCAGCAGGGACAGGGAGACTGGTCAGAAATGAGAGAAGGATGAATGCAGCTAAATACAGCGAGGTCCTGAAGAAATCCTGATCCAGAGTCTAGGAGACCTGAGGCTAGGGGAACAGTTCACCTTTCACCATGATCCAGTCCAGACTTAAACCACCCAAAACATCTGACACCGTACAAACCTCTGCTGTCTCACACATACTGACACATACTGTCATCCTGGTAGTCCATGGCGTGAAGGTCACGTCCTGTTGTGGAGAAGAAACAGCTTCTTATCTTCTCCTCTGACTCTGGACTAAAGAGACAAACAAGCACGTTTCCAAAACTTTCTGATGGTTCCTTTAAATTCCACAACTTATCTGCAGTCATGCTACAGCAGAGACTCAGACACACAGGCAGCAGCTGCTCTATCACACATCCATCTCTGGCATCTCTTCAACACCATGGCTGTAGGAATAAAACAGGCCTGCAATACTATAATTACTCTGCCTGTGATTCCACAAACTATTAACAAACTGCTTCACACCCACACACAGAAAAGACCAGGCTTTTCAGACCTGAAACATAAACACATAGGAGGTGAAGGATTCAGAGATAAAGGTCAGTGAACAAACACACACACACACACACACACACACACACACACACACACACACACACACACACACACACACACACACACACACACACACACACACACACACAACCTCCCTCCCACTCACCCAACTGTCAAAGTGTGACAAGCTGAGACACAACAGCACTGACAGTAATCACATAGTTGTTTTGGGGCTGGAAATGCAAGGTCTGAACACACAAAATACACACACACGCCTAAGAAACACAGAGGAAACAGCTAATGAGGGGGGTTACTGTGTTGCTTTGGTTGGTTTTAGGCTTATACATTTGCTTTGTCATTTTGCTCATCACTGCCCTCTCAGATACAGCCTTTTGTTTTGAAGGCCTCTTGATGTTTCCTATTGTCCCAGAGCATTCTCAACGTTACATCCTCCTCTAAATGTTATGTCTGTTACCCTCATATGAAGCTTTTATATCTCCTCAGCTGTACATCCTTGTTCTGATCACCTGACTGACTTCACCACAGGTCCCACATCACCTCAACACTGTGCTCTCTTCTCTGGCTCCCAGTCCAACAGGCCATCTCTCGTCACGCTTTCTTCAGTAAGACTGATTCAGTTGTTCTTCACAGCACAGCTGGGCCCCTGAGGGCCTGTGAACAGGGGCCGTGGATGTGTAAAGTGAAAGGTGCTGGATGTAATGACGACTTCACAGAGAATTAACACCCCCTCTGCAGCTCTACAGAGCATCTCTGCTTCTTTGTTCTGTTTGGGTTTGATGGCTCACAACTGAACTGTTGTGGTTCAGCCTCACAGCTCCGACACACTGACTCTGACCAGCACTGACACAGCAGACACACAAACCTACAACTCAATGCATAAGACAAAACTGTTTACTTTATGAGGTGTCCAAAATGCGACCTGTAATCAGTGACTGAAGTATTCAGTCTTTTAAGTGATCCACTACTTTCCTTTTGTTTTATCTCCATCATTAGCTGCAGTCACTCATTGTTAGGGCTGAGGATTTTCATCGAGAAACACCAACCATTCAAAAACTCTTTTAAAACCTTTTAATCCGGAGGTGTAGTGGGTGGGGGGAGTTACTGTGTTTCAGTGTTAGTCTCACAGGACAAGCATGTAGTCAGTCATCTTTCATGTTATTTGCTGTTCACACTGAAGGCAGCTGCATCTTATATTCCTCCTACTGTTGACAAGTCCCATGAAAAGACTCAAACCAGAAGTGAATGTCTTCTTTGAAACCGTGCGCACACACATGCACACCCCTCATATGGTCAGTGAACAGCATCAAACATCAGTATTATACTTTGACAGACTCAGAAACAGCCACCTTGGGACCAAAGTATCTGTTCAGACACCCCTAAAGCCTCAGCACAAAAACAACAGTCACCTTGTGTGAGGGGGGAAAAGCAAGTTTTAAGCCTGAAGTCCTGACTGAATGATTTGATAAGATGAAGGATGTGTGTCACAGGAGGAGGATGAGCAGGGGTCAAGAGGAGGAGAGTTAGGAGGAGAACTGCCTTTATCTCCTCACTCAGGGAGAGAGAGAGAGAGAGAGAGAGAGTGTCCATCCTACACTCTGTCATTTACAGATGTGGACTGTGGCAGTCCTTTGGCCTGGAGCACTAATTACAGACCATCTCTCTCTCTCTCTCTGTCTGCCAAGGCAAGTCAACCAGAACCAGACTTTACCCACAATCCTTTGCTCCAAGCTCGAGTCCCCACACACAGAAAACAGACCATACCCACGATTCTCTCTCTCTCTCTCTCTCTCTCACTCACACACACCAGCTGCTGCAGTTTGAGCTGCCTGAGTTGATTATGATCCACTCATATAAAACCACCAACTCATTCAATTAATTAAGTCACTGAGCTTGTTTACATGACGAGGACATGAAAACAGGAAGAGTTCTGCACAAACACAGAGAAGAAGAAGAAGAAGAAGAAGAAGAAGAATGGAGTCAGTGAAGTCGGCTTTGTCACTGATATCTAACAGCATCACTAGGTAAACAACCTTCATCGCAGGTTTGACACCTGAGCCACTTCCATTCATGGATGATGACCATAACCCTAATCCTAACCCAGAAACAGACAGAGAGAGGAGACAGACAGAGAGAGAGAGAGACAGAGAGAGAGAGAGAGGAGAAACAGACAGAGAGAGAGAGGAGAAGACAAACAGACAGAGAGAGAGAGGAGAGAAACAGACAGAGAGAGAGAGGAGAAACCGACAGAGAGAGAGAGAGAGAGGAGAAACCGACAGAGAGAGGAGAAGAGAAACAGACAGAGAGAGAGAGGAGAGAAACAGACAGAGAGAGAGAGGAGAAGAGAAACAGACAGAGAGAGAGGAGAGAAACAGACAGAGAGAGAAAGGAGAGAAACAGACAGAGAGAGAGAGGAGAGAAACAGACAGAGAGAGAGGAGAGGAGAAACAGACAGAGAGAGGAGAAGAGAAACAGACAGAGAGAGAGAGGAGAGAAACAGAGAGAGAGAGGAGAGAAACAGACAGAGAGAGAGAGGAGAGAAACAGACAGAGAGAGAGGAGAGGAGAAACAGACAGAGAGAGGAGAAGAGAAACAGACAGAGAGAGAGAGGAGAGAAACAGACAGAGAGAGAGAGGAGAGAAACAGACAGAGAGAGGAGAGAAACAGACAGAGAGAGAGAGGAGAGAAACAGACAGAGAGAGAGGAGAGGAGAAACAGACAGAGAGAGAGAGGAGAGAAACAGACAGAGAGAGAGAGGAGAGAAACAGACAGAGAGAGAGAGAAGAGAAACAGACAGAGAGAGGAGAAGAGAAACAGACAGAGAGAGAGAGGAGAGAAACAGAGAGAGAGAGGAGAGAAACAGACAGAGAGAGAGAGGAGAGAAACAGACAGAGAGAGAGGAGAGGAGAAACAGACAGAGAGAGGAGAAGAGAAACAGACAGAGAGAGAGAGGAGAGAAACAGACAGAGAGAGGAGAGAAACAGACAGAGAGAGAGAGGAGAGAAACAGACAGAGAGAGAGAGGAGAGAAACAGACAGAGAGAGGAGAGAAACAGACAGAGAGAGAGAGGAGAGAAACAGACAGAGAGAGAGAGGAGAGAAACAGACAGAGAGAGGAGAGAAACAGACAGAGAGAGAGAGAAGAGAAACAGACAGAGAGAGAGAGGAGAGAAACAGAGAGAGAGAGGAGAGAAACAGACAGAGAGAGAGAGGAGAGAAACAGACAGAGAGAGAGAGGAGAGAAACAGAGAGAGAGAGGAGAGAAACAGAGAGGAGAAGAGAAACAGACAGAGAGAGAGGAGAAACAGACAGGATTTTAATTGAGAAACACCAACCATTCAAAAACTCTTTTAAAACCTTTTAATCCGGAGGTGTAGTGGGTGGGGGGAGTTACTGTGTTTCAGTGTGAGAGGAGGAGAGAAACAGAGAGGAGGAGAGAAACAGACAGAGAGAGAGAGGAGAGGAGAAAAAGACAGAGAGAGAGAGGAGAGGAGAAAAAGACACAGAGAGAGAGAGAAGAGAAACAGACAGATAGAAAGGAGGAGAAAAAGACAGAGAGAGAGGAGAGGAGAAAAAGACAGAGAGAGAAGAGAAATAGACAGAGATAGAGAGAGAGAAGAGAAACAGACAGAGAGAGAGAGGAGAAGAGAAACAGAGAGAGGAGAAGAGAAACAGACAGAGAGAGAGAGGAGAAGAGAAACAGAGAGAGGAGAAGAGAAACAGACAGAGAGAGAGAGATTGTAAAGATTCACAGCTTCACTGAGCTCTGACACAGTGAAGGAAACATCAGCTGCAGCTTCTCATCTTAGCTGCTGCTGAGCATCATCCGCTCTCACTGATGTTAATTCAGTCAGTGCCCTGACGTCAGGCCCAGTGCTGGTTCTAGCTGTATGACGCTATGGACGAATCCCCCATCCCCTGCTGCCTCTCTCTCTCTTTCTCTACACACACACACACACACACAAACATAATAGAGAACCACAACACAAATCCTTCATCCCACAAATAGATAAACACACTTAAGAGAACCTGATTATTACACTGTTACACACTTCAACAACACACACATATTTTGAATGACACGGCTGCCAACTACAGTCTGACCTGTCTTACTTTCCTTCATGTAAAGTCATCGTGAAATCTGCCCAGCAATCACATGGTTAATACTGACACTGTGCAGAGACAGAAATGAACTATTTGATAGATTCCTCTGCTCCAGTGAGGAGACATGTGATAGAGACCTTCTCAGCAGTAGGAGCCTGCACAGCCTACAGAGAGCACCCGCTCCCACCCCCACGGCCACATGACGTCATCGACGGGATGTACAAATGAGCGATGGAAAACAGATCACCCATTTCTAAATCCACCATTGTTCAGACCTAAATTAATATCAGTAGTTTAAGCTTTAATAGCTCATAATTACCGCAGCTTTAAGACTGTATATGAAAATATGAAAATAAATGACATGAGGGTGCGGTATAATACAGCTTGATTTACAATTTTCAATAAACCGTCTGAATCCCACTTTATTAAACTCAGAATAACTTACTGTGACAATCAGGACAAAGAAATCAGAGGAAGCATTAAAATACATCATGCACTTACTTACCAATAAATGATCTATGTTTACAATTAATTTCATTGAACTAATTATGACACTTGGAGCTTTTGGTTTGATTGTCGTCTCTCTTTCTTTGTTACTTCATACAGATAACAATAAACAGTTTGTCTGACAGCAGGATTTCAGTTACAGTTGAGATTTTGGAGACTGCATTCAGGTCTATGTCCATGAGGAAATCCTCCAGTGAGGCCTGTGGGGAGGGAAGAAGAATTACAGCTGAAGGTGGAGGGTGAACACACAAACACTGCTGTGACGGCTGACATATGACGCCCACAGGGAGCTGTACGATCTGTCACAACGTTCTGTCATTCGCTCGTCAGCCGCTCTCGCCTCATCGTTTTCTGTCTACCTATAATCCACCTGCTCCAGGTGTGTCCCGCTGCCAAAAACTGCAAGTGTAAATGTACATGCAGTCAGACACTCATGCAAGTTTTTCTCACTGCAGACCATGTGTAAGACAAACAGCTGATGGAGAGGACACAATCACGTCACCACACACAGACTTTACCAGGACAGACTGCCCAGCTGTGTAAACAGCTGCTGAGAGAACGATGCCATCCGTGATCGAGACTTTGCTACATGTAGCACTGCTACGCTCCAACGCTGATCCCCTAATAACAGCAGTGGATCGGTGTGTGTGGGACTGATCTACAGTGTGTGTTCATGGAGATGAAGGAACATGTGTGTGGTGTGTTGTCAGTAGTTTTTGGTAACAGTGGAGCTCAGAGGAGTCAGACACAGACACATCACTGCTCCTTGTCAGTGATTCTCCAAGTCTCTGAACTAAGCTTGTATTAAACTTATATTCTATTGTACTAAATATTAGTTTCCCCTGTATGTGGAAAGAAAAATTAAAATAAAAAAACAAAAAGCTCCTAAAATTGTGGACAGTGATTAGTGTTGGCAGTACAGCACCACCCAGGTGTCTGTCACCATTTACCATGTGTGTAGAAATTTTTTTCTCAGATGATGATGTCAACTTAAAGGAACAGTTTTTAGGGAATATGTTGAATCACTTCCTTTCTGACAGCAACATAAGAGGACTGATATTGATCTCATGTCTGTTCAAATAAGGAGCTGGAGCCGGGATGTTTTTACCTGAAAACCAGGGCCCATCTTCACAAAGCATCTTAAGGCTAAAAGTTTCCCCCATTCAGGATAAAACTCCTAAAAGTAATGGGCATCAGTCCTAACTTTAGGACTCCTCATTTTTTGGGCTAAGAGTAAGTCACAAAGACACTTAGAGCTGATAGTATAGCACCTAAGTCTGGGAGAAGTTAGAAGTCGTGCAAAGGACTCCTACCTCACTACCTCAACCCACAGCTGGGACCACAGTTACATTACAGCAGGTATAACAGGTGGATCATAGGCTCTCAGTAAGATTATTTTTCCCATTGAGTGAACTGAATGAAGTTTTTATCGTAAAGTTAAATTCTCCAGGTTGACACAAACCATATGATACAGATACATTTAGGAGAATCCACTACTTTTGTAAACATGTAATCTGTAATTATTTAATCTGTATTAGTTTATTATTGTGTTTTTTAATTATTACTGCAGGATACTGCGCATGCGTTTTCGCTGGTCTCGAGTTGCACTCTTAGCTTAGGACTTAGTTGGTCTCACCAGCTTTGTGAAGAGGATTTAGGAGAAAACTTTTAGTTGGAAACTTTTGCGTAACTTAGGGGTAGTGGTATCTTAGTGGTAAGATAAAATACTTTGTGAATACGGGCCCAGATACAGAGGGACACAGAAGCCCAAAAATACATTTCCCTGCACCTCTAACAGTGGTGGATGAACATGTTGGATCTTGTTTGTTTGATCTGTGAAACAAACAGAAATGTAAACATCAGTTTGTGGTTTGGGGGGGGTGGTTGTCACATGATCAAACTGTGACAGCTGAGCACAGTGACTTCCTGGAGTTGTCACAGTGAGACCTGCTACTGTTACAGATTTGAACTGATGATGCTGTCCTGTCCTTTAAAATACTGTGTTTCTTGTTGGTACCATACCAACATAGTAAGAAAAAAAAAGGCAAAAAAATCTGCTGATAGATTTAAAATGTGTAGATTCATCCATTTTTAAGGAGACTGAATTAATGAGTTTTTACTATGAAAAAAATCAGATTAACACAGTTTTTAAAACATAATATAAACTGAATATATTGAGCCCAGCTGTCTTAATTACTGAGAAAACAATTACACAGAAAACAAAGTATGTATCAGCTGGCCCATGATACAAACCAGAGGTACTGGATAATTGGTGCAAGGGGGAGTCTGGAGTTAAACTACAGAGCTGCAGCACTCCGACTGCAGCTACTGTACTATCACCAATTAGAGAGACAGTAGGATATTTAGTGTCTCTCTCCCTCATATACAACATAAAGGCTTGTTCAGAGCCTGAGCCAATGGAGCTGCTGTCAAAGCAAATTAGAGCAGGAAAAACGCTGGAGACAAGTCTCCCTCCTCCTCCTCCTCCTCCTCCATCCTTTCTTCATCCTCCTCTCAACGTCCTGCTCCTCCTCACTATCACTTCCACTCCATTCCCCACCTCCTCCTCCTTCTCCTCCCTCTGTCTCTCTTCTGTATTCCTCTCTCTCCTAATTCAGATAGAGACTGACACACACACACACACACACACACACACACCGCCATACATATAATGTAAGTGCATGCATGGACATCATTCAGGGCACACAGTGACTGTTGTGTGTCATACACACTAGACAGCTTCTCCATTAGCGTGTTTAGCTGTGTGCACCATTAGCACTATAGATTACACACACATGACAACTGTGACCGTGATCCATTAGCAGAGGATGTTTGCTTTACCTTCTCCTACACAGGACCCCTGACACACACACACACACACACACACACACACACACACACACACACACACACACAATGACTCTTAATGACAGGTTTTAATGATGCTAATGTCATCAGCACTGGTCTGCACTGTCTTCATGTGCCCCTGTGTCCTAATGGTAACTGTGCAAGAGTCATCCTTCACCCTGAATGCCCTCCACTCCTCCCCCCTCCCCTCCTCCCCAGTATTATCACACTCAGTTATTACCAGGATCGCTTTATGGCTGCTGAGATAACAGAGAGCAGCAGTTCATTAAAAGCACTGAAACAGCAGCTCCATCATTAGGCAGGCAGACGTCCCCTGAGAGGACACGGCTCTGTGGTACTTCAGACCAACTAAGCCAACACATCGTGATCTGTTTGTTCTGTGATGAAGTTCCCTGTGAGGGGCAGAACCCACTGAGGATCGCTGCTACGCCATCATTTCCCCAGAGGTCACCACCTGAACTTGAAGCGTGGAATCAGTGTGACACTAACAGATGTGAAGTTTGAATGACCAGTCTTTGATACTGTCAACTTGACTAACTGAGTCCATAAAATGAGCCGGAGGATGGAAGTACCGGAGAGAACCCACTGCCTCATGGTGGAGACACTGCTGAGACCGAGCCTGATGTTCTCTTCCATTTTTGTTTGTTTATGAGTCCAATTCAGATCATTTTCATTACTGATTAATCTGCAAATAATGTACCAATTAATACATCGTTTAGTCTGTTAAAGTTAAAGAAAATAATTAGAATGTCCATCACAATTTCTCAGAGCCCAAGCTGATAGGAATATTAAAAATGTTTCATCATCAACAGTCAGAGTTCAGAGGATCATAAAACCAGTCAATATGTTGATGCTGTGCGGTCAACGGATTTTAAAATAAACAATTATTAAACTGGTATTAATCAACTAACTCACATAAATAACACCGGTGCAAAATGCTCAGAGTTTCTACAGAAACACCTGATTAAATATTTAGTTATCTCTATAACTGAGCTGTGATGTCATAGCTACTTAAAACCTTCAGATTTGACCGATGTGACTGAAAATGACAAGAACTTTAATGAACCTGGCCGGGGCACAGCGGCAGCCTGGTGACAGTGCTGTGGAGCCACACAGGGCATCGCAGATTATCACCCGTCCCCACAGACGTCAGCTCTGCGAGGCGGTTACCTGGTTGACAGCTGTGACGGTCAGTGAGCTCCAGCAGCGGGGGGAGCTGCGGCCGGGCGGGGTCCCTGAGCCTCGCTGCCTTCGCTGTCTCAGTCCTCCGCTCTTGACCTTCCCGCCGCAGCGGCTGCAGTCTCCCTCCTCTCTGCTGCAGCGACGCCTCCGTTAATCCAACCGAGCCGGAGGAGGGGAACCCCGGGCACCCGCCCACTGACACACGGATAGTTTGTTTTGAGCGCAGCGGCAACGCCGATGCGGCTCACGGTGCCTCTGTCTGCGACGCTCCTCCCGGAGCTGAGCCGTGCCGTGCCGTGCCGTGCCGTGCCGTGCCGTGCAGGCGTGGACAGGAACCCACAGGACAACACATACACAAAGACAAGACACGCCCCTGGCCAGCCACGCGCCGCCGGGACCGCCTCCTACCGTAACCCTCCAAAGAGCTGCGTCTGAAAACCGGCTACCAGCAGCCTGCAAGGCCCGCAGGCAGCCGCTGCATCACCAAGCTCCAACACCGCCTGAGCAAATTTCACTGGGCGGGGGTGTGAAGGCTGTGTGAAGAGAGCTTTCCTTCCCACCTTCTGCACACCTGGCCAGTCACTGCACAAAGTGGGCAGGAAACTTCCAGCCACACATATGCCTGGGTCCTCAGCTCAAGTCTGGCCCATATACTTCCACATCTGGACAGGTTCTGGATGTAGTCCTCTGCTAGATTTCCTGTGTGTGCCAGAATTTTCTAGAAGTACCATCTGACAGTTGCTGTATATGGCCCAGATTCAGGCCGTGGAACCAGGTGTATACTGAGCCAGAAGAAAACAAGCATCTGGCCAAAGTATGGACCTCATTTATTTTGCTATCTGCGTAGTTTATGTCAGTTTGTTTTGTTTTGGTTTTTTTTTTTTTTACACGTGTGATTATGTTCATTTACCTCCATGTGAGGCTATCTATGGTAGCCCTGAGAGGTCAATACACTGCAACTTAAGAAAACACATGCAAATAGACAAAACATAAACACATTCAGAAAACATCTGCATCAGTTTGACAACACATGAGGAGCAAATACTCGCAACACAACCAAATACACAAACACACTGCAACTGAATGGCATTTAACAACAAGTGTGTCCCGGCCAGGTTCATCACTTTTCAGTGTCCCCTGGAAACACTTCTGTTGTGTTGTGAAATATGAAATAAAGAATATTCAGAATGAAAACAGTTAAAAGTCAAGCATGTGGACAGTTTTCCACAGCCTACAGGTAAACTGGACACTTCAATACCTGTAACTGAACCACTCACCAGGCTGAATCTCTATGACACAAGTAGACATCAGAAGTCTCAGCACACACACACAACAATCTCCACTGCCTGAGACCTCTGATGAAAGTGTCAGCTGAATATCAAGGTGAAAAAGAGAATGTGGGGGAAACCATGTCACATAAAGCTCGGCCGCTGAAATAACAGAGGTGGTGTGTGAATGTGAGGATAAATTCATGTCAGTTCAACCACAGTGAACCAACCATGCAACAGTCAGGCAGGTTATTATGGAGCTCTATTAGCCTACATGAGAGGGTCAGAGAAGCTCATGCATCAGTCGTGTGAGGCGACAGTACAGTTTCACTAATAGACGGTTTGAATGGGGTCAACTGTGAGGCTCAGGGGAGCTGTACCACTTACTATCAGAATGATAGATGAACACACTGCTCTCCTGCTCGCTGCCTGCACTGAGGAATGCTGACTGGAGAGCTTTTGGGTGTCGCATCGGTGCGTTACCTTGGATATGCTGGATGTGTGCGCCAACTCCATCAATCACCCTGACAGCCAATCAATTAGCTAGCCAATCAGGTGAGAGTACGAGTGAAAAATGCAGGTCAGTGGCATGAAAGTGTGCACAGCTCCTGTGCACCAAACAGCTCAGGTCTGTCACCATCAAGGTTTCATCCTTTACAGCAGTCTAATTAGACAGGGCCTCGGTGATGTGTTGGTCTGAAGACAGAGGGACTTTGTTCCTCAGACTGCTCACTGTGACAGTTTCACAGTGTTGCTGACTGATGCTCCTGCAGTCCACCCACAGACGCTGCAGCCTCTGTGGGTTTGTGGTAGTTGTCTCTTTGAAAACTCATACATCAACTTCTTGTTCCAGACAGGACCTTTCACAGCTGACAGATGCTGCTAACTGGTACGCGACCAAACATGATGACAGTGATCCCCACAGTGATGAAGTTACTTTAGTCCTTCTGCCTCAGGTGTTGATGTCACTCTCCCTCCCTCCTGTATCTTATATTCACTTAACTGACTTAAACCAATCATATTTATTACAAAAAAGTGTCTCATATTTAGACCACGGAACACTCCAATGTCAGTGTGCTATTCTTCCAAGGGTTTATCAGAGACTGTCCTCCTGTAACAAATGAGCCCATAGGTCGTCTGTGCAGCAGTCTAGTGGTCGTGCAGTGACGTAGTTTATAGAGCGACAAAGTCCACGTCAGGAGGAGGTTGGGGTGGATGGATGAATATGACACAGGAGAGCGGTGTTCGATTCCCATGTGAAAGTAGCAGTTTATGTTGTTTCTATTATCCATGACTGTTCGTTGTTATTATTGTAACCATGACAACAGAGATCATCTAATGTTAAGGAAGTACTTATTTTAACCCAAATCACCATGTTTCCCTAAACCTAACCAAGCCATGACTGTTATTATAGTAACCATGGTGACGAAGGTAGGTACACCACTCTCGGTATGCTCTGCATGTTTATTATTGTAACCTTGACAACTAGGGTTCAGTACACCTGCCACCATAGGGGCACTATTTCAGAAGACGCTGCTATGGGTCATATAAGAGGGTTGATGGTTGTTGTTTTATTCTCATCAGAAGATAAATTCAATTTAAAAGTTAAATGAACCCATCTTTGTGCATATTTGATGAATTTGTGGAATCGTGATATTTGGTTTATATTTGGTATTAACCACAAGGAACACAGGTGCGATCTGCTGCCTGTGTGTTGGTGACACTGACACACACACCCTCCACCTCCCACTCACTCAGTGTGATTGGCTGCTGTCAGGTTGATTCACAGTGAATCCACTGTCAGGAAAATGAACAGCTGATTCACTGCTCACCTCTTGGTGCCTCAGGAGAAGCTTAAAGTACATGTGAAGTCATTTGTGTTAAAGTCCAAGTTATTTTTGAGTTGGTTAAATCAAGTCTAAGTCATCAGAGTGATGACTGTTGAATCAAAGTCATGTGACTGGGGAGAAGATCAGTGATTACAGCTCATTCAGTGAGTAATGCTTTAAGATAAATCTTTTTAACCTATGTTTTAGAAATGGTGAGACTTTAAATGTCATATTTCAAATAGAATTTAAATATATATATTTTATATGAAAGATAAAGAGTAACATCCAGGTTCTGAAACAGCCCTAGTTAAAATGTAGAGGTGCTCTATTACAAGAGTTACGGTTGGATTAATAACAAACCCTCATCTCCACAACACACAGGTCTCCTGACTATACACACAACCTGGAATTGGGAGGACTTGACAGAAGCTGTCAATTTTTCAGGGGATTCAGTTTCACTGTTCATCACATGACTTGAGTCATAATAATAATCATAATAATAATAATAATAGGTCAGTCTTAATACATAGATATGCAGTTCTGAAATGAATGAATGCCATTTTCTGTATTTGGAGCATAATGATAGTAGTTCTGTGTCTTCTGAGGCTGCTCACTGCAGAGCCAATACCTCTGACAGTAGAACCTTATTTCACTCTTTCAAACTGAATAGGTTTTGGTCACACAGCTGTCTGAGCTGCTGCAGTAACTCAGTGTGGACTAGAGGCTTCTCAGTGTGCAGCCGCCAGCTAGCATCTACAGATTGTCTGCATGTGAGGCCTTAAGGGGACATCTGTAAACTACAGCTACAGAAAATAACCTGGGCAACTCTCCCTCATAAACTGCATCATCTCTGCATGTACATCTGTCACACACCGGGCCACCACCAACAACAACATGGGACAGGAAAGATGTCCCATGCGCCCCCCCCCCCACACACACACACACACACACACACACACACACAGCTCCAGCATGAGCTCTATACACCAAAACAAATGCAAATATGAAAACGCTGAATCAGCTAAGTTGGTTCAGTGTGATGGAAAAAGAAAGAGATAATCTGCATATGTGTACTTGTACTAGCTACATAGTAAGAGTTATGGTTAGAATTAGGTTTAGGTTAAGGTTAGGGTCAGGGTTAGGGTTAGGCACTCAGTTGTGATGGTTAAGGTTAGGGTAAGGGGCTAGGGAATGCATTATGTCAATGAGTGTCCTCACAAAGATAGAAGTACAAGTGTGTGTGTGTGTGTGTGTGTGTGTGTGTGTGTGTGTGTGTGTGTGTGTGTGTGTGTGTGTGTGTATACAAAACACAAACATGAAGACTTGCGCAAACCTCTACAACACACAATATGCACACACACATGGACTCACA
Source organism: Trachinotus anak (assembly GCF_046630095.1). Taxonomy (NCBI): domain Eukaryota; kingdom Metazoa; phylum Chordata; class Actinopteri; order Carangiformes; family Carangidae; genus Trachinotus; species Trachinotus anak. The sequence goes on from NW_027273893.1 coordinate 163,427, forward strand.
CACACATATAGACTGAGGCCCATGGTGAAGAGACATCAGGGGCAAAAGTTGACACGCTCTTATTAATCACATGGCATATGTTCCTTCTGTGGCATCACTGTGGTGCTATGAAACGTGTGTGTTTTTGTGTATGTGAATACCAGTGTATCATAAGTGTGTGTGTGTGTGTGTGTGTGTGTGTGTGTGTGTGTGTGTGTGTGTGTGTGTGTGTGTGTGTGTAGAACGTACATAAACGGATGTAATGGGCTCCATATGGTGAAGCTGGAGCGCTGGAACAGTGTGTGTCTGGGAGAAATATCACCCCTGTCTCCACCTTTCACACACCACTGAGTTAACACACAAACACGCACAGACACACACACACAAACACACACACACTATAACTTCCTGTGGGGATAAAGATGCTGTTTCTCCAGACGGTGTTTTTGTGTTAGTGCAGTGTTGTCAAATGGAAATGATTAGAAGGAAAAGAAAAATTATCACAAGCAAAGAGAGAAATGGGGGAGGGGAGGGAAGAAAAGCCAAATATAAAAGAGGGATTGTGAGAGAGGGGGAGGGGGAGGAGTACCAATGAATGATAATACACTGTATGCAGAAAGGAAGGAGAGTGTTGTGTGTGTTTGACTCACTGTCCTGCAGATGATCTGAGATCAGTCAGAGGCTGAACTGTCACAAACACAGTCACAGGAAGTTGGGAGTTGAGAATGACCACAGGTTTTTATTTATAGTTCCGTGTTGGTGTCACTAGATAGATGTGCTGAACATGACCTGGCCACCAGGTGCTTCATGGGAAGGTTCACCAGGCCTCATTAGTGAATATGAGAGTAATATGTAATTATCAGTCATCTATCAATCAGGTTTTTGATCTTACCACAGAACTTCTAAAAGCTGTGAAGCTGTGGTCCATGATATTTTACTGGAGATGTTACAGAAATGGGTCGGCCTGTCAGGCCCTGAGCTGCAGCGGTTTAGAACCTACCTACAGGACAGGTAGTTCTCTGTGTCTCTGACAGAGTGAAGATTACGTGAGGAGTTCCCCAAGGCTCGATTTTTGGACCTCTGTTATTTCATCTCTATATGATTCATCTTGCACAAGTTAAATGGAAAGATAACATAAATTAACATGGTAATGCTGACGATTCACAGCTGTACATATCTCCATCTCCTGATGACTTGGATCCAGTAAATTCACTGTCAGCTTCTGGGGCCAGATGTATAAATGATGCGTACACACAAAAACCATGCATACGCCATTCCCTGCACTTGATTCAGTTTTTATGAACAGACTGTGAGACTGGGATCAACTGGTCATTCTTCTGATCATGTGGTCACGTGTTCTTTTTTAGAGCAGCCAAGTTCAAGACAGAGTGATGTGAAAATAAAGAGGAGACCCAGAATTTAACATTAAACTAAACAACTTCACTGAGCTTCATTCACTATCATTATCATCATCATCATAAGTTTTACTGTTTACACAGCAAAAACTATTTGACAATTCATAAACAGAAATAATTGTGTTTGTGTGCTCATTGTTGTCATTGTGTGAACTGTTTCCAGACTGTTGAATATTCACTGATCACAGTCTGAGCCTGTCTGGAGCCTAATAAAGACTCTGGTCCTGACAGATGACAGTCAGAGTCAAACAGGACTTCAGAGGTGGAGTCATTGAACTAAAGTTTACTGATCAGTTCCTGTTTGTGATCCACCAACAATTAGTGGAGTTGTGTGTCTTTGTTGTTTTTTTCTGTGCCCTATAACTTGTGGCTCAGACAGTGCTGTTGTCTGCAAACTGATGGATTAATGGAGAGTCTTCATCCATTTATGGATATCTGTGGGAGTGGAAATGAGGCTCATGTATGTGCACCCAATTTCTCAATGAGTGAAATTAATAAAAGAGAATCATGTTGCACACTGCTTCATAATTCTGACCAATAGAAAGTTTTTGAATGTTTCTGGATTTGTGCGTTTACATAGTTTTAGTCATGAATCTACACAGAGTTTTATGTATCTGGCCCCTGGATGTTTCTCCATCTCCACTCAGGATCTCTGGAGCTCAGAGTCACCATCAGGGTCTCTTTTCTTCTCCCTGATGTCTAAATTAGTCCAGGTCCAGGTCTATAAGAGTCCTGGTTGTTCCAGACTTCATGTCAGAATGATGGAGACCACTGAGCTCTTCAACCTTCACTGAGCCTGGACACAATCCTGTCTCTGAGCTCTGCAGCAGCTCCTTCCTCCTCATGGTTTCTGCTCTGATCTGCATCTTCGGCTCTGACACCTAATATAGACAGGTGTGTGTCCAATCAGCTGATTGACCACAGGTGGACTGCAGTCCAGATGGAGAAACATGTCAGATGATCAGTGAGATGGAGGAACCTGAGCTACATTTAGAGTCACAGTAAATTGTCTGAGAACTTCTGTCAATGTGATATTTCACTTTAATACATTTGCAAACATTTCTAAAATTCTGTTTTCACTCTGTCATCATGGTGGATTGAGCAGAGATTGATGATTATTTTTAGTATAAGGCTGCAACTTAAAATGAGAAGAGAGTTGAAAGGGTCTGAGTACTGTCTGAATGCTCTGTAAACAAACTGTGCTCTTTGGACTGTTCTTTTATTGGGACTTTGTCAGGTGGAGGCCTCGCTGTGGTCTGGAACAGTCAGTTTTCTTGGTGAACATAAAACCCTTCATAACTTTTGAACTACAACTGACAAGTTAGTCAAACAGTTTTAATTTATCGACCAGTTTTTCTCCAACTCCACTGACTCTCTGATTTCTATTATTAATCTGTGCAAAGTAACATTAGTTGGAGATTTTAACCTGCACATACTGACTTTCTTAATATAACTGATTTCTTTTCATTTCAAGCAACATGTTTCTGGTGCCAGTCACATGGGCTGTCATACTTTGGATGTTTATTGTCAGTGATCATAAAGGCATCTTCCCTGATCTCTCTGCAAGTGCTGACTCTTTGTGTCCTAAAAGACGCTGTGTTGTCGCATCATTACTCAGAGTACGGTTGATCAGTTCTGAGACCATTAATGCTGTGATCTTAGTACTTATCTTAATGATGCTGAGATTTTAATGCAGTCTTTTAATGAGCATTGCTCCTCGCTGCTGGACACAGCGACTCTTTTAAAGGTCAGGACAGTTCTGCAACACCTCTCCATGGATGAGGCGTCACAGGACTGAAGGACTACAGAAAGTCACTGGGCTGGAAGTGCATCACTTATATCCAGGGCAAGAAAGAGTCCTAGAAAACTATAGTAAAGTAAAGTAACGTAATGTTACTTAAAAGAAATTGTACTCGAGGAGAACTAAAATTACTTGTGTAAAAAAAAAAAAACAATTACAAATACAAAGTAAGTGAGTTAAAGTGTTCCGAGTAAACGTTACTGCTGTTTAAAAAGGGGGGTAAAAATGCTTTATGGTGACAGTGATGAGTATATGGTAAAACTATTAAAGAACATCTTGAGGATACCAGGTGTGTATGTATTAGTATTTCAATGCACAGACGCTGTTCCAGGTGAAACCAAAGCAACCAATAAATTCCAGTCAGGTACTTTGCAGCTTGTGCTACAGCTGATAATTACACATGTAGTATACACTCAGTTGGTAGTTTAATAAGAACACATGGCTACATTTAAAGCTGTTTAACAGTCCTGCTATAAATCATCCCTTATAATGTTCAGTTTTTATTAAAGTTGTTGATTGAACTGTGTGATCATTCTGGGGGATGTTGTGTTGTGCTGTTGAGCTGTATTACTTTATACTGAGGTGTTTCAATGCAAAGTAGTCCTTTTCTGCTCATGACTGGGCTGATGTAAAATCATATTTTGATCATTAAAATGTCATTCACTGACCCCTCAGTGCCTGTTAGTAGTACAGCTCTATAGTAAATAGTGTGATCACATTGTCTCCCACCATTGCCAAGTTCATTACACAGTTTATTTGATCAGCTATTGATTAACATTGTCTGTTTGCCGCATGTTGCATCTGGTAAATAAATATTTGGACACAATTGTTGCCCTCAGCTGAACTGAGTCACAGCCTCTTGAATCAGAGTGATTCACTGGATTAACTACATTAATTATCATTTTCCACAAGAACAATGTCTGAATAAAACCCCAAATGAAACACTACACAACACTTGGGCGAGTCTCTATAAACTCTACACACCTTGATCTGGGCAGATCCTCTCAAGCTCCGTCTGTGAACTTCTTTCTTTTGTCAAGGTTTGCTGATAATAGCATAAATCAGGAGGCCCCAGAGGCAGGCTGGTGTAGTGAACAGGCTTAGCTAATAAAAAGCTTGCAGGTAGAGCAAGCAGCAGATCCAGGCAGCATCACTCCAGAACACAGATAGCAGGTCTACAGGGAAACAGAGCAGGAACAGAGGACCTGGTATATGTGGCACCAGCCTGATTCTCAAATGAGGTGCAGGTGGAGACAGGTCAGGTGACTGCAGGGCTGATGGTAAGGGGGAACAGGTGTGTGCATGGGTGGGGCAGACAGGTGAATGGGAGCAGTGAGGAAAGACTGAGGACATCAGCAGGGTGGAGGGAGGATGGCAGGTCTAGACAAGACAGTTGTAAAGGTGCTGAAGACAGGGGCTGAGGGGATCTTCAGGGTCTCTCAGCAGATGGTCTATGGGGTTTGTGATGGTTTGTTATGATGCTGCCCCCACCATGCTTCACTGTAGGGATGGTATTATCCAGGGGATGTGTAGTACCTGGTGTCCACCAGACAGACTGAATACTTTCTTTTACTTTGTCATTATGGATTATTGATTGATTGATTGATTTCCCATTTAAATCTAGAACACAATAAAGGGTCCAAGAGGCATCTGAAACTTCCTGCTGTCACTGTACGTCCCGTCACATTATGTCATGTGATCTAACTATCTAATCTGACTATAATTAAAGAGCAAAAGGAATCATTGGTCTTTATGACTTGGAATTTATGATTTGAATTTGTGGATTAGAATTTGACAAACTGATGGTATATAAACTTCCTCAACCAGGAAGGAAAGGTACTTATCTGCTTGTAAGACCCACATTATAATGGCTATAATATTTTCACCCTTAAATTCCACGTCCCATTCAACTTTTGGTCAAAATAATATAAATAAAGGCATCTCCACCCTTATAACCATGGGATTATTTCCAGTTTCATATATGGTATGTAACTCTGTGTCCTCTCTCTTTCTATTTGGTTCACAGCACCAGTGAGATGTACTTCCTGTTAAATTGTCACTCTTCTTTCTTCAGAACCTTTTACAGGCGGGAAGGAGGGGAGGGACTGTAACAGGTTCAGTCTGTCTATACTGTAAATTTGAGGCTTGAGGATTAGAATCTGGTACCTTCAGTTGTGACTGAACCACGCACACAAACACACACCAAGACACACACACACGCACACACACACACACAGCTCTTACACTGAGAGAAAATTGAAATAATAACAATCATTAAGGAGAATGGAGGGTGCTTTGTGCTTGTATTAACATGCAGCATCTCATTAGCGAGGTCATTTCAGAGTTAGCTTTCTTTGTTTAAAAAGCCTGCTCAATAAAACCTCGATTCAGCACCAGCACTCCTACAGCCCACAGCTAATGGACTGTAATCGAGAGACACACCCACACACACACACACACACACACATTTTTGCTTTATTACATTCATGAGGACCTGTCATTGACAAAATCCATTCGCTAATCCTTTACCCTAACCCTAAAACCAAGTCTTAACCCTCAGTCATCTAAACTTGTAGAGTCCAACACTCTGGTCCCCACAAGTTCCCAGTTTTCTGACCCCCAAAAATACAGTAGAACAAGCCTGCACACACAGCAATATTTCAGTCACACCTTGTTCCACACACACAGCAGAATGAGAACTATTCCACACCTAGGAAATACCCAGTGTATAATGATGCAGCTCAAGTCTCTCCCCATGAGCACAGTCCTGAAGAATCCAGGAGTTAGAGGAGATACCAGCACTTTAAAAGTGGCTGTTAGCATTACCTATGAGTGCTGGTGGACTTTCAGTCTGTCTACACACTGACAGGAGGGGTGTCCAGTCTCTTTCAGGGATGCTGCACACAGTCCACAGGAGTCTACAAAATATCTATTTGCTATCATTGGGTTTAGGTATCTTTCAGCTGATTGCTTCATAACTTTTTCTACTGTTTTGTTTCACCCTCATCAGTGATGTGTTCAGATGAGGCAGCTGTTTTCAGAAGAAAAGCCCTAAACACTGATTGTACCTGTTCAGCACCCACCAACAGGCGCTGTTCTCCTGTGAACAACAAGCCCATAGGTCATCTGTGTCACCAGGTTATTACGACCCACAGTTACATTTTTTTTTCAGGTGACCTCTGATCTTGGCCATAAAATTTGGTACCTAGAGCTACATAGTCCGGAGAGTTATGAGGAGGTTTGGGTGGATGGATGGATGATTTTACAACACTCAGGACTTTCATACATTAGTCATGGTTGTTTCTTTTATCCATGACCATTCCATGACTTTAACTGTAGCTGTGTCCCAATTCAAATCCTTCAGAGGCTGCACAGCACCAAGACTAGAGTGTCTCAATTTGAAGGCTCCTTCAAATGTGTCCTTCTGTTCCTGTACAACAATGGATCCAACAGTTGAATCCATTGTGGTCCAGCTTATCCTAAGATTCATTGCACGCCAGTAATGAAAGCAAACTACACTGACAGAGTATTGGATTGGATTTCAGCTCATATCAACAGCTAACAATACAACTATTAAAACCAAGGGCCTTAAAACCTTAAAAAAGTTTTTGTAGAAAAAAAAAGTTACATGTTGTCAAAGTTGCTAGGTGGCTGACAAAGGCACAAAACGGTGGAAGAAATGTCAAAAGAAACCTGTGAAAGTTGTCAGGAGATCAGGAGATTGATCAGGAGATGATGCTGTTACATCCTCAGGTCCATGTTGACAGACGTCAAAGATTGTGAAGTAAGTTGTTTTCTTATTTTACTTTCTCATTCAGCCTTAAGGTTATACTAATTTTGTTCCTTTGGCTGGAGAGAAACAGCGGGGCTATCACTGACTGACTGATGAAGCTACACCATTGGTCGGCTGAGCATTCACACCCACACACCCACAGTCATATACCATCTTGTTACATTACACATTTATGAAGATTCCATTTTAGTCTGCCTGGCATCGTCACAGCTGCAGCGACAGCCACTCCCTAGCCCGCCACCGTCACACATACAGTCACTGTCTCCACTGACTGATGGTATATCGTCTGTACAGATACTGAGGCACACACACATCTGCAGATCTCTGTAGCCAAAGACAACTGAAAGGACATCTGAGCTGTAACTGATGACTTGTCTGAGCAAAACATTTTTCAGCCGTTAATATATGTGCACATCTACAGAATTCTCCACACATTTAAGAATCTCACACTTGGAAATCTGAATACAGGAGATTTACAAACCCTCTGGATTCTGAATACACATCAGCAGATTCCTGAATACATTCACAAACCTCCCTTCACATTTAGAGTTTCTTTAATACATTTACAATATCTGCATCTACACACACGCAGTGAGTTACAGCTACACAATTCTCCACTCACATGCTGCTACAGTAATGGCCCCATAAAACACAATGTATAAATGACTCAGTGACAGAATGGATGGATTTCATCTTCAAAAAGGTGAAATGATCCACTGCCACAGGCAACGAAGGAGAGGGAGGTCTCTGTTTCCATTGGTCCGACCTACTTCAAAGTAATTCACCTGACATGATGGGGGGGGGGGGGGGGGGGGGGGGGGGGTAGATAATGAGGAGGACTGTTATTTTGAAATGTACAGTTTTTGCACTGTATTGAGCAGAGGCTGTCAGAAAAGTGAAGTCATTTCTCTCTGTCAGCACAGGAGCAGAGCTTTTAGACGAAAATCGAACTAAAATATAATCACTGTGAAATTCTCCAAAGAACTGGAAACTAAATCTTCTCAGTAACAACCCTGATCATTCCGGAACAACCAGGGACCAGTTGCACAAAACACCTTAAGTTAAGATTTTCCTTAAAATCTGAGTTAAGGTTTCCTTAAAATAAAAATGGTTGCACAATATACCCTTAAGTCCTCTCCTGAGGGTTTCCTTAAAATGTTCACTTAAGTATTGAAGATTTTCTCTTTATCTTATACTTCTTAAATCTTAAATGCAACATGACCAAGTTTATGGTGACAAATAAAGAAAATGAATGCATCCCAAGAGGAGTGAGAGAACCCAGTGGACACCCTCAGTGATGAGGATTTGATATACTGTACAGTCAAGGTATTTCATGTCCACAGACTAGCAGCTGGGTCACTGACCGAGTTTAAACTGACTGTCTGCTAAAGAATGTTCCTGCCAGAACAACAGGAGGGGGATGAGATAGCAGAGCACTTCTTTAATGTTGCAGGGATCACAAGTTAATGGCAGCAAAAACAAACAGTAGAATTTACAGCTGTAGAATCCCTGTTAATATTTAAGGTTTTTCCTTAACTGAGGAAACATTTTAAGAGATTCTGTATGACACCCTGAATTAAACTTCCTCAGCTGAGGAGAAATTTAACTTTAAGTTGTTTTGGGTTAAGGTGAACAGTCAGAGGAGAGATCTGGTCCTGGAACCAGGACCTAGGTCAGTATTGATGTTTGATCCAGATTATCTGGAACTCATAGGGGCCGCCAATTATATCAGACATGTTTGATATTTAGTAGTTAAAATCTGGATGATTAGCCTATGATTATTATTACCTCAGTGCTGGAGCATCTGATGGTGTTGCCAAGCAACGTTCAACGTTCTAGCCTGAGGCTAATGTTAGCTAGCATACTGACTGACAGTTAAAACATCACCTCCAGTTCTATCTGAAGACCTGATTACTTGTGTTTACCAAAGCTAACATCAATCAGTGTCTCACCCAGACTCTTTCATTCACTGCAAAGTTACAACAAGTTGTTGCAGCTCAGGCTCCTTTTTGTTTCCATCTGCTTCCCCATGAGATCACGTGAATGGCTCTCAGATAGCTCGCTCTGGCGCAATAATCTTAATATCCTGTAGTGTGTGATGCATTAAGACTGGTGAGGGATGGTGTTAATAGTCTAATGCAAGACGCTGCTGACTGTCACATATTCATAATCCAGCCTGATGTCATGGTTGTTTTTAATCACAGAAAACTAAAGTTTGGTGGTTACTCTTTAAAATACCAGTGAAGTGATATAAAAGTAGGAACAAAGACAAACATCTGTATATATATTTTTTTCTCCTCTAAATCCAAACAGCTGACTGACTCTATCGGCTGTGTTTGTTGGACCATGAGATTGAGGCTGAATAAATGTAGAGTGGAGACAGATAAATCAACATCTCAGGACTCAACTGAGCAGGAACGTGGAGCTCTAACCATCTCCTAAGTTGCTTCCTTTGTTCCAGGAATTTATCAAAAAAACAAAACTTACCATCCAAAAATCTACTATCCAGATAATAGCATTTCATTTCGAAAATTTAGATTCATTTCAAATCTTAAATTTTTTTTCGGATCGTTTTACTGTAAACTAATTAGACAGTTTTACAATGTGAGAGAACAAAACTTACACGGACTGTAAATAAAGATGGATGTAGCCTCTATGATGTCACCCTCAGGTTTCTGAAGAGCGGTTTTGAAGTTCAGAATGAGCTGCTCCACTGTCGCCAACTTGGCAGTGCCTGACTCCACCTAACTGGGCAAAGAGGTGGGGTGTGGGTGGAGCTGAGACTTTGTGCTTGGCTGCGCCCTCAATTATACATGACTTAAGCCTTAAAAAAGTAAACAGGTGAATTCTATAAAATTCATCCCGTACAGTTGTCATGAAGGAGGAAATTAGCTCTAGAGACCAGAACAGTTTTTGTACCAGGCTGTAAACATGTTTATTTCTGCTGTAAAGTTGGACATTTTAACATGGGAGTCTCTGGGGACTGACTCACTGCTGGAGCCAGACTCTGGTGGTCATTAGAGGAACTGCAGCTTTTAGCTCTTCACTGTTGATGCTTCATGTTTCAAACCTGGAGGTTGATGACACAGTTTGATCATCTATTACTGTGTTGTTTTATTTTTAACCTTTGCTTTCTCACTCTGCTGCTGCTCCTGCTGCATAAAAGATAGATTAATCTGACAGGTGACCCCCAAGTAAGAGTTATTTTATCTGGTGCCCCCATCTACAGAATCAGAATCAGAATCAGAATCAGTTTTATTGCCAAGTATGTTTTCACATACAAGGAATTTTTTCTGGTGATTGGTGCAATTGATCAGCAACAGTGGGGCTCTCTAGCCTTGTTGATGAGGCTAATAGCAGATGGGAAGAAGCTGTTTTTGTGGCGAGAGGTTTTGGTCCTGAAGGACCGCAGCCTCCTGCCAGAGGGGAGTGTCTCAAAGAGTTTGTGTCCAGGGTGGGAGGAGTCAGCTACAATCTTCCCTGCACGCCTCAGAGTCCTTGAGGCGTACAGGTCCTGGAGGGACGGAAGATTGCAGCCAATCACCTTCTCAGCAGAGTGGATGATACGCTGCAGTCTGTTATTGTCCCTCTCCGTGGCAGCAGCGTACCAGATGGTGATGGAGGAGGTGAGGATGGACTCAATGATGGAGGTGTAGAAGTTCACCATCATAGTCCTTGGCAGGTTGAACTTCTTCAATTGCCTCAGGAAATACATCCTCTGCTGAGCTTTTTTGATGAGGGAGCTGATGTTTAGCTCCCATTTGAGATCCTGTGTGATGGTGGTTCCCAAGAAGCGAAAATGCTCCACGGTAGCCACGGGGGAGTCACACAGGGAGATGGGGGTGGGTGGGGCTGGGCTCTTCCTGAAGTCCACTATCATTTCCACTGTCTTCAGAGCGTTTAGCTCTAGGTTGTTCTGCCTGCACCAGGTCACCAGGCGCTCAGTCTCCCACCTGTAGGCAGACTCATCGCCATCAGAGATGAGTCCAATGAGAGTGGTGTCGTCTGCAAACTTCAGGAGCTTGACAGACTGATGGCTGGAGGTGCAGGTGTTGGTGTACAGGGAGAAGAGCAGAGGAGAAAGAAGCTAAAGCAGCCCAGCCCAAAGAGACCCACATACACTCAGCTTCAGGTAGGAGTTCGTACCATATGGACACAATACAAACTCAAATAATAATGGCCTCTGTGCTGAAACCTAGCCAAACTGTGACAGTTCCACAACCTTAAACTCATGATTGTTACTGTTACTGTGACGACAAAGGTGCAGTGCACCTGCCAGGATAACATTGGAGGACCTGGTGCTGGATTACAGTCCAGGACAACTGGTGTGTGGACTAACCCTAACCCTATCTGAACGTTCATTCATCAAACTCATGGATTAAAAACCGAGGACACAGACTCATCTCAACATTCTGTCACGAACTAACTCTGACACATGATGTCTCTGCAGAGACACACAAAGCTGTTGGTGTATGAAGAGCATGTTTATTCTCATTCATACAATTCTTCACAGTTCGAACTGTGATGCTTCATTTGTTTTGATCCTTGAAGATAAATAACATACAGCTAAATAAACTGTGGTTAGTGTCATATACCAATACAATGAACAGAACTGCAACAGAACACATGGCGTGGGTTTCTCCAGTCTCTCAGTGTTAGTGTGGTCAAACACAAACAAAATCCTACTTTTTACTGGAAACAGGATTTTTAATGAATGAATGAATGAATGTGTCAGATGAATGAAGAGACTGGAAAGGAAGGTGCAGCCCTGTGAGTTTCTGTCTCTGTTCGTCACAGCTCCTGAGTCTGATGTGAACACACAGAACTGTCTGCTGGAAATAACATTCATCTACAACTAATCTGCAACAGCAAATCTATTTTGTAAGAAACATAATGACCAGCTGGTTTTATGAATTAATGAAGTGGTTCATTTATGAACAGCTGTGAATTCACAGGGGGTGGATTGGGGGGATGACAGAAACACAACTGTCACACCACAGAGCAAGTTCACATCTGTTGTTGTTAAGGTCAGTGAAAGATGGTGGTTTTAGGTTCAATTTAAATAAACGGGTTGAACTGTTTCTGTATCAAACCAGACCAAGACTCTGGACTCTGACCAGAGCCGCGAGAGTCTGAACAGAACCAGAAACCAGTTTCATAAAGCTGTGAGAACATTTGGTGGGAAACAAACATGTTGTCTGTGAACATATCAACTTCACCAAACCTGTGAAAAACACTTAAAATGTAAATAGTCAGAAAGTGAATTCATTTAGTTAAACTATGTGAGGGGAATAAAAAGAGGAACATGTACATCTCAGTCTGTGAGGTAGAGATCAGCTGTTGATGTTCCACCCATTTATCTTCATATAACAGTGATATGGTCAATGAGCAGTCGTCACTGGGTCAATATGAGGCAAGAAATCATGAAAATGCCCAGTGTGGCTCCTTTAAACTGGAGCACATGTTTGGGTCGTTTACACTGACTGAAGACGACGGTGCACAGACACTTCCTGGAGACGAGTGACGATGACTGACCCTTCTCCTCCATGGAAGCAGTTTCAGCTTTGACTCGATCCCACTGAGGATGTTTGTGATGAGTGGATTATTCTACCTCTGTCATCTCAGCTCATTATATCAGTTTTCTACAGATAAAACTTCTGTCATAAAGCAGCTGGAGTAAAGAGGTTATATGCACAGTGAGTGTGAGGGGTTTCTAGTGCAAAGTAACATAAAAAGATCAAACTGAGACAAAGTCAAACTGTGTTTGCTTCATTTTCTCCCACACAAACAACTCCTCCTCAAATCTTCCAAAAACTCGCTCTCTCTGTCTCTGTTTCTCTCGTCTTTCTCTCACCAGCTTCTGTGTTTAGTTGCCCTGCCCCCACCTCCTGATAACATCCGGCCTGTGGAGCAGAGTCAGCAGAATCAGATGTTTTTTTCTATTTCTCTATATGACAAGAAATGACCAAGATATAAATCCAACCATACAACATTCCATTTGCATACTTTTACGCATGCATAAATGATTTTTATATGAATTTCATATTATCCTATCTCCGTTTTTACTTGGTCTATCAACATCAAATAAAAACTAGCAGACTGTTTCAAGTCAGCACTTTCGATGGAGGTTGACGGCAACACTCCACATGACTTTGTTTTTAAGCTGTGACATCTTAAACCAGCCACGTGATTTGATCACTGTGATCGGTGCCTCCTGAAGGTTTTAAAAGCACATGAACCGTATCAGGTATGTTTCTGTCATTTCAAATGGTCCTCTCAGCAGAGAAAAGTATTTATCATTCAGCTGTAGAAGCATTTAGACAAAAAACATTTACAAATCCACAGAAATATTTGATATTTCTTTTCTTTCTGTCTTGTTTAAAGCATGATATATTCATAGCCCTTTGTAAAGTTGTGCTTGAAGCCCAAAGACATGCAGTGAGAATGGGATTTCTGGGGCCCCTAGGGGTCTGCAGGCCGCTCTGTTGCGTCTGTAATCCTGATGGGATGCAGTGGATGTTTAATAAATCTCCACTGACAAACAACTCTCATATGAAATGAAAAGTTCTTAACAACTGGAGAGCTGTTTCAGGTTCAACTGCAGGACTACAAACTGCAGATAAACCCAGACTGGCAGCACTGATACAGTTCATGTCTGCAGAGTCAACTGTCACAATGATCTTACACCACAGAGAAGATACTTTACTGTCATTGTATCAGGCAGAGTCTAGTTTTTCCAGCATCTCCCCCCCTGTTTTAGGGTGGTTTGTTGGTAAATTGCTCATTTATGGGTCTGTCTGATAACAGACAGAGGTCCTCCACTCCGTCTTCCTCTGTGGTCTGTTAAAGGTACAGACAAACAATCTGTCTATTGTTAATGTTTCATCTTTTCTGCTTTCTTCCTCCGCTCTCCAATATTTTTATCAGAGGATGAAACTTTAATGAGTCATTTAAAGAAACTGGGTCATTGAATCTTTCTTGTTTTCCAGATGAGTGTGAAGTAAAAACAACATCAGGACTGAAGAGTGGAAACAAGAGATTATTGAAACTGTTCATTTAGATTAGTAGCAGAGCTCTGAGGACGGTCAGTGTGACAATGTCAGTGTCATGAACAGAAACTGTTCACTGTGCCAATGTGAAAGCAGAAAGTAATGATTTGTTAATGTAATGCAGTGTAACTCGTGGTTGTGGCATTGGGATGATGGGTGGGTGTTAAACGTCACATAGCAGCAGCAGCAGCAGCAGTAGTGACACTGATGGTCTTTCCCACACTCTAAATAATAATTGAACATTTTAGGAGGCAGTCTCACTGAGAGAGATGTGACAAGATTGATACCACTCTCGCATTTGTCTGAGGCAATTAGCTTAGCTTAGCATAAAGACTGGAGGCAAAGGGAAACAGCTAGCCTCTCTTCATCTGAAGTCCAACAACACACCTACCAGCACTTCTAACGCTCACTAATTAACATGCTGTGTAATCTGCACACAAAGAAATAGAAAAACAACAATTTAACAGAGGAGTCAGGTGCTGTGACTGTGGTGGGGGAATATTTAGAAACTTTGAGATAGCTGAGCACAGAGTGAGTCAATAAAACAAAATACTGAACTATTCCTTTAACCAAGAGGCTTTAAATACCTGAACCCCAACACTATTGAAGAAACATCCATTCTAATCATTGCTTACAGCAGATATTTATCTGAGAAATAAACCAACGGAGAATGGACCAAGCTGTGTGTACAGAGTGTGACACAATGAGAGTGAGTGTTAAGACGTGGCTGGGTGTTTTGTACTTTCAGTGCAGGTGCTGATGTTCAGTCTCGTCAGAGCAGCTCTCACCACAGCTTGTCAGCCATATAAATGGAAGTCTGCACAGCCAGCCAGGCTCAAGACTCCTGTTTCCTTCCCTCTGTGCTGGGTGCATGTCAGTAATTTTAGTCTCTGTGACAGGGGCTCTGTTTTGTGATCATAAGGGCATCTGTGCTGTATAATTTAGTGTGTGTGTACAGATGATGGATGATGAGAGAGGAGGAGAGCTACTTCTGCAGCATTATGTATTAAAGAGGTTCTTGGCTGCAGAGCAATATCCATTTACTGGCACTGACTGCTACACACTCAGATCTCTCTCTCTCTCTCTCTCTCTCTCTCTCTCTCACACACACACACACACACACACACAGGTGCTGGTTTTACTATATTCATGGGTCCCCATCACTTACATAATGCATTCCCCTGCCCCTTACCCTAACCTTAACCATCATAACTGAATGCCCTCCCCCAACCCTAAAACCAAGTCTTACCCCGCAAACAGCCATTTAAAGGTTATATATATGATATTTACTAGACCCTAGACCCACTAGATCCAGTCCCAACCATTAGCCCACACTAGCATTACTGAGATGCAAAGCTGGCATTAAGCCACAATATTGGTAACAGACATTGCTAACATTGTCAAGCTCCTGTAGCTATAACTAATGAAAACAGACATGTAAAAGTTCCACCTTTCCCTTCATGTCAATGTTTGAAGCTTTCTCAAGAACCGCTTGTCCAAACAACTTCAGTCGACTCTGCACTTCCTTCAGTCCTCAGCAACACACTAGTGAAGTCTGGAGTCAATCTGTTGAGCGGTGGTTGAGAAAATAGAAATAAAGACCGACAGAGATAAACCAAGTCATGCTTTATTTTACTGAGCCATGATTTAAATTATGTTGTTGTTTCTTGCTAACTTCCTTGGAAATTATGAACCTATAAAATAAAACATTAAGGAAATAAAAATGTTCTCGTCAGGCACAGGCACAGTCCAGTTCTCCACCTCTTCCCTCACCTCACCTGCCACTTTCAAAGCGAAACAAGTTTTGTTTTGTTTGTTCTCATGTTTATCACCCACATCCTGCAGCAGCCTCGGGGCTACACAGCTAATGACTGTTGACGCCATGCTCGACACACAGAGCTAACACAACAACACAGGGGAGGTGTGTTTGTAGCTTATCCAAACCACCAGGCCTGAGGCCAGCATTCAATCAAACCCCTGTTACTGCCGCTTAGAGCTTTTTAAAAGTACAACATCCATTATTCCCGGTTCGGTATCTACCTGTGGTGGACATCTGCTGAGCATGGTGACAGCACACATGGTTCACAAAAGGCAGTGCTGCTATTGATTAAAATTTCACACACACACACACACACACACACACACACACACACACACACACACACACACACACACACATCAATACAGAAGTGCTCACATGCAAAATCTTGGAAGTGTAGCCGGAGGTTGTTTCCCTCCCGGCCACTACATGGCACTGTGCCAACTCGCCGGGCACCCTGATCACTGGGCGGCGCCGTGCACACTGTTATATACAGGTGTGTGGGTGTACCTGACTCTCTTTTCTGCTCCAATCTCCTGTGGTGGCTGTGGTCTGGCGTGGCAGAGCCCGTTTGTTTGGCGTGGCCGCCATCGAGGCGCACAATATCCTCTATACAGGTAATGCGCTCTGCCAGTTCTCCTTTTTACATGTGTGCGTAACGGGCATATTGGTGATCTTTGTAGCGTGTCGCACGGCCGACTGCTGGGGCCGTGGGAGACGGATCGCTCCGCTGGAAGCCCTCTGGGTCCGGTAGCTCGTCCGTTGGTAGGTCGATGTTGTCTGCCTGTCCATCGAGTCTGTCACTCAGTTCCCAGCTGATTATTGTCATGTGTACCTGTAGGCTGCCGTGTAATTGAGCCGCGGCCTGTGGGGCTCTCTCTCTCCTCTGGGGCCTCATTGTTACATTGCAAGGTGAGGTGGAGGTCATTCGTTGGGCCCGCTATCGGCCACCACTCCCTGGATCTTCGCTGCTGTTTTGGCTCCCGTCTTTTGGACAACTGTGGCGACACCTGTTTTAAACGATTTTGTATAAATTTGTCTTCATTGGTTGCCTTAATGTGTGCCAAGGGCAACGTTTATTTAGGTTATATTTTGTTTGTTAGGAATTAATTTAGTTATTTGTATTTCTTTGCATTTGTTTTTTGTTTTGTTTTGTTATTTTATTTAAATATTTGTTTGTCCACACCAGTCTGTGTGGCACGAATGGCATGTTTTTATTAATGCTCCTCTTTGTCATTGGTCAGGTGCTGTGGGCCAAAGGCAGCAGTCCAATCCCTGGTGGCAGTGTTTTCTTCACGATTTCCTGTGTGCAGTGTCACGGGTGGTTTGTTTCAGGACCCCGTCCCCCTTTTTGGTTTCTCCTTGCCGCATGGTAAACCCCAGCCCTGTCCTCATCCTCATTCCCTGCCTATGTGCTAATTTTATCGTATTATTGTGTTGGGCTGGTGTGTGACACTTTAATTTTGTTTCTATATGTTTTTGATAGATTCCTTTTGTAAAATAAAACTCGTTTTCCTTAATTGAAAACCGTCTCTTGCCCCGTGGTATATTGAGAACCTGTGTGACCTTACTCCTTTAATAAAAGAAAGACACTTATCTTAGAATTTCCTGGGGGTGAAATTCCCCCGGGTGGCGTTGTCGCAACCGAACAAAAACAAAACCCGACCTCTCTCGCCACGCCACAGAAGCAAATTAAGTATCACACATTCAGACATGCACCAGGCCTGTTCTGTTTGTGTACTACACACAGGTTCTTATAGTACATTATAAATGACACCACCCCCACCTACTAACTCCAACTCCACCCCAATTAAGCTTACTGTGTCACTGACTATCCAACATTTTTCAGTGGAAGGACAGGTTACTATCAGAGCTAGTCAGCTGCTAACTGCTCAGGAAGAGCAAGAAACCACAAAGACACACAAAAGGGATAACCGAAGGCTGACAATAACCACTGCTTGTTTAGAGAACTATCAACTGGAAGAGGCAGAGCATCACTTCAGCACATCATGTGTTCACAGACATGGAGGGAGACAGCTGAACTGATCAGACCAGATTCAGACATTTGTGACTGACCCACAGCTGCTTGGTGAGCAGTAACAGAGGAGGAGAGGCTCCTCTAGGCTCAGGACAGCAGCCTGGAAATGAAGTAAAGGGAACAGCAGCAGTTGCTGCGGTAACACTTTCCATACTCATGGTTACTATCACTTTTTCAGAAAGGCAAGTTTGAACTAATTTAAACTAACAACTAATTTGTTCACATGACTTTGAACACAACCCATTATACCATTTGATAACCATATAATGCATAATTTAGTTGAATGCTAACATCAGTCTGCTAACATGCTGATGAAAAGTTCAGCATGTTTGTGTCACAGGCAGAGAGGAGACTGTAGAACTGTAGATGTGAAGACAGGGCTTGTACAGTTCTTATTCAAACCAAGAAACGTAAAGGCTTAAGAGATGGTGAGAGAGACACGGATCAAAAAGTCAAAGTGCAGGTAACAAGAAACACAAGGAAACATGAACAGGTGACCCAACAGAGCACTGGTGACAGCTTAAATAGGCTGGGATGATGAGGTAACTGGGAACAGGTGTGAGAGTGGGAGGGGAAGCACTGGTGTATGAGGACAGGTCAGCAAGTGGAACAGTGACCAGGAAACAAGTCCAATGGATGGAGAGGCAGGTCTGAAGGGGAGAACAAGGACATTGAGGAAAGGCTGGAGACAGGGACCAAGAGGGACTAGGAAGTGGACTGTGTGGACATTTAGTATGCTAATATTTGCTAATTAGCACTTAACACAGCTGAGGCTGGTAGTTTTGAACCCAGGTACTGAACCAATTGGTGGACATTGAGAGGATGTGGGTCTTACCCTGGGAACACACTGCCTGCTTTGCATGTGCGTGGCTGTGTGTCTGCTGCATCGCCGCTCCTGCCAGCTCTGTCTTTCGAACTAGAGTTTACAGGTTAATGGTTAAAGGTTAATGCTAACTATAGTGGAAGGTGTCAGTTTTATGTAATGGTGTTGGTTTGGTGTCACTATGACATCGACAGGTCTTTTTGCTGTCTGAATGTGTTGGTCACTCAGACAAAGTATGACTGCCAACCTGCACAGACGGACACATAGGAAAAGTTGCATCTTTATAATGTTTATAAAATGAAAACACTGTGTCTGACCTTCTTGTTTTAACTGAGTAAACTTTAACCATGAGTATTACTGAAGCTGTAAGACATGTGAATGTGTTTGTTCTGAGGCCAGTTTATTTCCGTGAGTGTGCACAGAGTACATCTGTATGCAGCTGGATGTCTGTCCACTTTAATGGAGATGCACAGTATTTGATTACCAGGCCCAGTCTCTTCAGATGACGCAGCCCATGGCTTCAGAAAACTATATTTTCCCATATATCCCTTCAACATTTCATATTATTACTCACTAACTCAATAAACATCAGTCTAACTGGTGCAATATGAGATGCCACCCTGAGACAATAAATCACATTCGTCAAATGCAATTTACTATTTGATGTTAAATGAGAACTGACATCATGACATGAAGTTTAAAGGGCAGCTTTGTGCACTCATTCTTAATTTGTGCAGAGTCTGGTCAGTTTTAAGTTGCCAGAAGATCTGCCACTCATCTGTATTACCCTAACCCTGAGAAGTTTCACTGTCCTATCAAAAGTACAGAGGACTCACGACATGCTGCTGTCGGGTTTCATAACAGCCAGAGGACAAGCTCTGTGCATTTGGCCAAAGAGAGTGGATGCTGCTCTGAGTTTTAACAAGGAAAGTTGAATATTTCATACATTTAGTCCTGCAGAGGTTGCAGCATTGGGGGAGGTAAAGAGAGCAGGCAGCTGGAGGTCAGTTACAGGACAATAAGTAAGTCAGTATTGAGAGCAAACAACGCTGACACAGAGCCTGAGGATCACACTGTTAAATGTCAGTATTGGGTTTCAGCTCAGTGCAACAGCTTACAGTATGACTGTTAAAACCAAGAGCCTTAAAACCTCAAGGTTTTGTAAAACAGAAGTTATGTGTCAAGGTTGCTAGGCAACAGAAGCCACACTTTGCTTGAGTTTCAGAATAAAGTGGACATACTAACTGATAACTAGTACTATGAATTCTTTAGTTATGAAATAATTTAACTCAAACGCTGTAAGTATAAAATGAAGTGTTGAAATTTTATATCCAAAAGGTCAAAGGTCAACTTCACTGTGACATCATAGTGTTCTGTAAAAACAGTTCTGGGCCCATCTTCACAAAGCATCTTAGGCCGCGTTCAGACTGCAGACGAATCTGATTCAAATCAGATTCCTACTCAAATCCGATTTTTAGGGCTGACTGTCCACACTGTTTTTAGCAAGTGTCCAAATCGGATATAGCTCTGTTCACACTGTGCCACATTATTGACTGATCTGACAGGTTGCTGTAGTAACGGAGCGTCTGACGTCATATAATTGCGACAGTGACAACAACAACAATAACAACAACAACAAACATGATGGAGGCAGGTCACCTCAGTATATTGGCCTTATCACTGTCCAGTAGAGGTGCAGAACGTCTCAGACACACTAGACATTTGCAACACCACAGGAGGCTGGTAGGATTAAACACAACAATGCTTCGTGCTGCACTCACTGCTGGAGTTTCTGTGCAGCGACGAGTGTGGTGCCACCCGAAGAGCTATGACTGGTGGGAAAATGTAGTCCTAGGCGATGACCAATGGCTTGCGAATTTCAGAATGTGCCAAGCAACGTTTAATATGCTCACTGATCGCCTATGACCAAGGCTCACACGCCTGGACACGCACCTCAGGCCGGCATTAGTGGTGGAGAAACGCGTCGCAGTTGCCCTGTGGTGGTTGGCCACAGGGTCAGGGTACCGCACCATTGCGCACCTTTTTGGCATCGGTAAGGCAACGGTGTGCGTGGTCGTCCGTGAGGTGTGTACCGCCCTGACTGCTCTGCAAAAAGAGTACATCAAGATCCCTGTGGGAGATCACCTGCAGCGCATCGTCCGGGGCTTCCTAACACACTGGGTCTGGCGTTGCATAGAGTGATGTCATGGACAGTGAAAACCGATCTAAGTGTTTGGAGCTGTTCAGACTGAGACGCATCTGTCAGACTTCAAAAGAGCCATCCAGTTCCAATCTGGATGGGCTAAAAATCGGATTTTGGCTGGCAGTCTGAACGCGGCCTTAAGGTTAGAAGTTTTTCCTAACCTGCCAATTCAGGAGAAACTCCTAAAAGTAATGGGCATGTCAGTTCTAACTTTAGGACTCCTCATTTTTTTGACTAAGAGTAATTCAAAAAGACACTTAAAGCTAAAAGTAGCACCTAAGTCTGGGAGAATTTAGAAGCAGTGGAGAGGACGCCTAACTCACTGAGACCAGATCACAAAGAATCATAACGGGCTGCGGTCACCTCACAACGCTGCGCTGCTTGGCAATGAGGAAAATGCTGACAACCTGGAGCTCAGAAATAAAGCAGCTTCATGACAATAGGTCTACCAGGTGTGATCGGTGCCACAGATGGAACACATGTAACAATTGTTGCACCATCACAAGATGAGGATGATTATTATTTGTAAACAGGAGGAAAATAATCACACCATCAACACACACATTGTATAAGATGCTTCTACAGTTCTAGATGTTGTTGCAGAGTGGATCCACACACGATTCATGGATCTTAATGGAGAGTGTCCTGAGGCAGCTATTTGAAGGATCATATTCATCATGTGTGTCATGTGTCAACCCACAGCAGGTACAACAGGTGGATCATAGGCTCTCAGTAAGATTATTTTTCCCATTGAGTGAACTGAATGTAAGTTTTTATTGTAAAGTTAAATTCTCCAGGTCGAAACAGAATCCACTACTTTTGTAAACAGCAGGTAATCTGTAATTATTTCATTTGTTGCTATTTATTTCTGTGTATTTTTTAGTATTACTGCAGTATGTTTTGCATTGCATTTTCACCAACAAAGACCGGTCTTTCATCAACCAATCCCTGTGGTTCTTGCAAGCACGCTTGTCCATAGTCCAAGTCAGCCACAGGAACAGAGTTGCACTCTTAGGATTTTTTTTTTCCTAAGTAAAAGTTGGTCCCAGCAGCTTTGTGAAGAGGATTTAGGAGAAAACTTTTAGTTAGATAATTTTAGTACGACTTAGGGGTACTTTTTGTGGTAAGACAAAATACTTTGTGAATATGGGCCCAGTAACTGTATCTCTATTTCAAGCAACGTTCCCTCCACCGACCAAAAGGAGGTGATTTTAGTCTTATGGATTCATGTCCAGACCTGAGATCATTATCAACCAACTTCATCAGCTCTAAGGCTCTAAAAATTTTGCTGTTTTTCTCAAACGTGACCTTCCATAAGTTAGTTGGTCTCCATCCATTCTCACACAATGTTACCAGCACTGTTCCAGAGAACAGTAGCAGGGAGGGAGCTGGGGCCGAGATTCCTATTGAAGACAGCAGTAATTGCAGCACTTTAGAACTGCGCTGAGATGGAGTCATAAAGAGTAATTCATTCACAAACACACACACACACGCACACAGATATTATTGCTCTGGGAGACAGAGAGTCTGGCCAGGAGAGAAAAGAAAGGAGGTAAACAAATAAATGACAAAGGGATGGAGGGATTACAAATAACCGGACTGGACGAAGCAGAGGAGGAGGAGGAACAGGTATAAGGACAGGAGCTGAAGAGAAATATGGAAAGAAGAAAGTCATTCAGTTGAGGACGTGTAGAGGAGGGTTGACTGTCCTTCCTCTCCTGCCTTCAAAGTCAGCGAGATGAAATGAGGTGAGCAGAAAAGGAAGGTGAGGGAGAAATAAGAGGGGGAGGAGGAGGAGGGAAAGGTTAGAGTTGTAATTAACCTTCAGAGTCAGCATTGCTCCAGAATAAACACCCCGACTTTCTGTAACACTACAGCTTTGTTTAACCTTGTCTGCAGCTTTCTCTGCACTTTGCTGCCGCAGGTTTTATTTTATCACACACGGCCCCACACACTGACCCTTGTCACCTGTCTTGAATGCACTCTTGCTCTATGTACAGTGCAGACATGGCAACCTTGGGAAAACACTGTGAGTACTATAATACTGTAATCCTTAGTTCACATGATTCCACACTACTTTGCTTTGCACTGGTCATTTCCCTTCTCACCAACACATCAACAAGTTATTCAACATATGATTCAGCTCTGAGGAAAACAACACAATCAGGCTGAACCCCGATTTTTGACTTGCAGGGACCATTTGTACAAATCACTTACACTGGACTATGTTATCATATAGTGGGAAAGTCAAAAGTTTCAGTACAGCTGCTTAAAACCATTGTTTTGATGATTAATATTTTATTGTATGATAGGTGTGCTGATACAAACTGATAACCAGTTAATTTCATTAAATCATTTAATAAAAAGAATTAATTTTGTATATTGTAAGATATGTTTAAATTTTCAGGTACAGAAACTAATGATGTGATGTAAAACACTGTGAGTCAGTGTCCACATCTATCATCATGTTTATCTTAGTGTGCACACCAACCATCAACCTCCAGGTGTGCAACATGAAGCATCAACAGTGAAGAGCTAAAAACTGCAGTTCCTCTAATGACCACTAGAGTCTGGCTCCAACAGTGAGTCAGTCCCCATAGACTCCCATGTTCAAATGTCCAACTTTACAGCAGAAATAAACATGTTTACAGCCTGGGACAAAAACTGTTCTGGTCTCTAGAACTAATTTCCTCCTCCCCTTCATGGCTGCCACAAGCGTGGCACCTAAGTCTCAGCTCCACACACGCCCCACCTCCATGTTTGGATTAGCCGGGAGTAAGGAGTGGAGTCAGGAGCTGCCAAGATGGAAATGTGAAGCAGTTCACTTTGAGCTTCAAAACTGCTCAGTTAATGTCAAAGTGAGAACTGAGGTCTGTACTATGAAGCAGGATCTGAGGTTATTGATGTAACTTCAGGTTTAACATGGTAAATCACCATGGTAACTGATGCTGAACTCCTAACCTGCTCTGGGGCAGGTTAACTAAAGAGGATCAGATCAAAACCTGTCAACAGCAAAACTACTGACCAATCAGATACCTGGAAAAACTGAATCATCATTTCTACAGGAAAGAGTTTAAAATGAATTGATTAATAATGAAGATCAATAGATAAAAAAGGAAATCCAAGACACTCTTCTTTTTCAAAGATATAAAAAGCCTTTATTCTAATGGCTATTTCATAATTGAAGGTTTAAAAACATGTAGTCTACAAGTGCAAATAAGTTGAGAAGCAACCCACGCATAGCAGCACAGACACCCTGTTTTTAAACCTTCAATTATGAAATAGCCATTGGAATAAAGGCTTTTTATATCTTTGAAAAAGAAGAATGCCTTGGATTTCCTTTTTTTCCTAC
This sequence comes from Trachinotus anak, assembly GCF_046630095.1. Classification (NCBI taxonomy): domain Eukaryota; kingdom Metazoa; phylum Chordata; class Actinopteri; order Carangiformes; family Carangidae; genus Trachinotus; species Trachinotus anak. The sequence continues at coordinate 187,699 of NW_027273893.1, forward strand.
TGATTTTGAGTCCCTGACCCCAAAGAGCACCTTCGACACATTTCTTTTTTTGAACTTCCTGAGCACTTTGGACTCTTTTTGTCTAAAAAGGTCAGTAGATATTTGTATAAATCAGTGGGTTTGTTCTGCTGTTGGAGTCTTTCCATGTGTCCACTCTGGTCATAAAACAGAGCCTCTAACAAACAGAGGAGAGTTTATCACTAAATAACTACATCAGAACTATTAGAGCTTCATCTGAACTGAACACTGATGTCTTTAATTATAACAATGATCCACACACTGTTCAATATTTCATGATTATGGCTCATGGTTGTTTGTCCCCACAACTCAGACTAGTTTCAGATTACATCCCTGTTCATCCAGAGTCATATCAAATATGAACCATCTGTGTGAAACTTTGTCATCATTGCTGTGTGAAGTCTTGAGTAATGGCTAAAAAGTGTTTTGTGAGGTCACTGTGACCTTGACCTTTAGCCACCAAAAACTAGTCAGTTTGCTCTTGAGTCCAAGTGACTGTTTTTGCCAAATTTGAAGAAATTCCCTCAAGATGTTACAGAGATATTATGTTCACAAGGCCAAAATCGTGTTTTGTGAGGTCACACTGACCTTGACCTTTGACCTCTGACCTCCAAAATCTAATCAGTTTGTCTTTGAGTCCAAGTGAACGTTTGTGCAAAATGTAAAGAAATTCCATCAAAGTGTCAGACGGAAAACCCGAAAACAATATTCCTCTGGCCCTGGATATCATTGGTGCAGAGGCATCATAAACATTTCAGTCACACTGACCTCATCACACATCAACTACGTCAGTAAGAAACTTCACAATAATTCATGCACTTATCCTCAGTCTGAGCCATTAGGTAACTCAGGTGTGTGGCCTTCCAGAGGCTACGTCTCCGAGACGACTGATTCAGGCCTGCTAACATATGATTGGCTGAAAGGTTGGGGGACTATCTGGAGGCTCACATCATCTATAAATATCACACTTACTGCACACACAGAGGAGAGAGCACATCAGAGCTGTCAGTCCACACCTCGAGCCTGGGTGTAAATGTGGAGTTTCAGATGACTCCCTGTCCTCTGTTGTCTGAGCTGCAGCACAGAACTTCATGTTGTCCAGGCCAACACGTTTTGTATAAATACATCTCACCAAAAAAGAGACATCAGCAGCTTTTTCACCACCAGAGTGTCAGTAACAGGTAGTAAACTAACCAGCCAGCAGCTGCAGTGATTTAAACTGAAAACCTAGCTATAGCTAGCTAACACCACCAGCCTGACATGATTAGATCGTTAACAGTGATGCATCACTGGATCAGCAGCATGTTACTGTTGTGGCAGGTCAAAGTGGAGCTGGTTTTACCTGTGAAATCAAGGTGAAAAGGGAAACTGCAGCACTGGTAGGACGACTGAATATAAACATGATGATGTTTTTCATCACGTCATTTCCAAAAGTTGACTCTCTTTTAGTCTTTGATCTGTCACTGTGTATAGTTCTTATTAAATTATAAATACAGATCATATGTTAATAAACCATTCAGTTAACAGCATTAAAAAGTCCTCTGTGTTTTGGAGGGGTGACTGGGTTGTTGTGTCCCTACCAGAGACCAAACCTACGCCCTTGTGCTGATGGATGTCAAATGAAAATGTTAGCATGGAGATGTCTTCAGTGGTGGTATGACCATGTAGCATGCTGGACAAAATGTACACAGTAATGATTCAGTGTAAGGTGCTTCTGATCAGGTGCCAATCCTCTGTTTGCATTTTGGCCGTCGCCATCTTGGTTTTTTGGAGCCAGAAGTGACCATCTTTGGACAAGAGGGTGGAGCTGGGGAGGAGTGAGGGGTGGATCTGACTGGAGAACCAAGGACACTCAGCACGCCCACCTACACCAGCAACCTGACTGCACCAGGCTCCTAGATGCACCGTGGGAAGCCACTGCTAACAAAGTTAGCTTTCATAATTCAAGGTAGTTCAAGTAGCTAACTGTATACATGTCCACATTTGGCCCTTTAAAACCTGTGGTGCTGGGCCCAACTTCATTTCAATACTCTAACCATCCTCTCAGGGACCTCATAGATCCTGGTGTTCTGCTCTCACTGTTACCCAACAATATCTTCATGATGCCATCAGACAGCTGCTTATAAAGACCGCAACAGCACCTTTTGAACATCTGTTTGCCAGAACTCGTGATGAGGAGGAGAGAGATGACCAAGAGAGAGCAGACCATCTGCATGACCACCAAACCAGCCCGAGAGGAAAGGAGAGAAAACGACCACGGTTGAAGGTCTTGGCACAGTTCAGGCTGCGTCAATGGAGGCAGAGAGTTTTCAGTCTGTTCATCACAAAGGTCACAAATCACCTGAGCCTATTGACCCACTCTGCTTCCTGAAAGGTGAGTTGTAAAAGAAGTCATGTCAGGTGTTTGTGAGGAGCTGTGAAGATTTTTTTTAAATTAGCCTATGGCAGACGTATCTCTAATGTTTTACAGGATAAATAACCTATTTCCTGGTATAATACAGGAGCAGTCACTGTAGTAGAGCCATGAGGAAGGTGATTTGCCACAGGCCATTGGGATGTTCTACATTTAACTAAATGTATTGACTTAGATACAGATGATTTCATTGCACAGTATTTGAAATGCTGCAGTAAAAATACGAAATGTTAACTTTGAGTGATCATTGACTTGATGTATAACAGAGCTCCACCATTAGAGAAAGCTCAGAGGATGGAATCTGTCTCATCTTAACAGATTATCAAAACATCAAATTACCTTAACAAATGTCTTTTTAAAAAACTTTTCTTCTTCACAGCTGAAATTCAAGCTGCATGTGAACTTTATGTTCATTCTAATGTCTGTTGATGTCGTTCTTTTCCCTTACTAATTATCAAGAAACCCAAATAATACACTAAAGCAGCCAGGTTGGAAACATACATACATACATATTTCTTTGCACATATTTGTTGTATTTTGTGTTGTTTGAAATATGACTCATGCGTTTGGAGGGTTGCTGAAGTTAAACCTTAAAACGCCAGCAAACGCCATGTTTCCCACATGCTCACAATAAAGATGAGCTAAGCATTAAAGAAATGTCATCACTTTAAACAGCAGCAGATGAATCTCATGACTGTCTCCACTGTAGCTGCTCTGCTGGACACAGACTGCATTTTAAATGTCTGCTCTGAGCTTTGGATGCTCCATCTACCCATTATCCTGCTGCCCACACACACACACACACACACACACACACACATACCTTCAAACAGCCTCGGAGCACTTTTAAACATTGTTTTGGTCTCACAGGCATCAGTGTGGTGATGTTTTTTATTTCTCTGTTTATTTCTCTCTGTTAGAAATGGGCTGAATGGGGCAGTCAGAGCCATCTGTTACTGCTGAGGCTGATAGCTGCTGTAATGGGCTGGGACCACTCTGCATGCACACACACACACACACACACAAAATTCATAGGTAAGGTGGTTGAAATGTTCTTCATCATTGGACGATGGTACAGCCCAAGCACAGAACCTGGCGAAATGATTGGATGACAGTGGAGAGGCGGGGCCTCAGTGTGACGAGGAGGTAAGGCTGAACTTGAACTTGTTCAGACTGCCAGCCAAAATCCGATTTTTAGCCCATCCAGATTGGAACTGGATGGCTCTTTTGAAGTCTGAACAGTCACAAATCACATGAAATCCGATTTTTGGAAACCAGATCGAGACCACCTTTGGGAGGTAGTTTCAGATCGCATTTGGACAGATGCGTCTCAGTCTGAACAGCTCCAAACCTCAGATCGGTTTTGACTGTCCGTGACGTCACTCTACGCGACGCCAGACCCAGCTCTTCGGGTGGCACCACACTCGTCGCTGCACAGAAACTCCGGCAGTGAGTGCAGCACGAAGCATTGTTGTGTATAGTCCTACCAGCCTCCTGCGGCGTTGCAAATGTCTAGGGCAGGGGTGCCCAATACATCGATCGTGATCAACTGGTCGATCGCAAGAGGAGTGCAGGTAGATTGCACGGAACTCCCAATGAAGTTGAGGAAAAAATGTAGATTGCACGGCATTAAAAGAAGTAGATTCTACTTCTTTTAATGCCGCGATCGACATATTGGGCACCCCTGGTCTAGTGCATCTGAGATGTTCTGCACTTCTACTGCACAGTGATGAGGCCAATATACTGAGGTGACCTGCCTCTATCATGTTTGTTGTTGTTGTTGTCGCTGTCGCAATTATATGACATATATCAGACGTTCCGTTACTACAGCAACCTGTCAGATCAGTCAATAATGTGGCACAGTCTGAACAGAGTCATATCCGATTTGGACACTTGCTAAAAACAGTGTGGACAGTCAGCCCTGAAAATTGGATTTGAGTAGGAATCTGATTTGAATCAGATTCGCCTGCAGTCTGAACGCGGCCAAAAGCTTCATCAGTGTTAACGAAGCACTAACACAAACAGCTGAAGGTGTTTATCAGTAGCAGAACAGCATGTGAGTGTTTCACTGGATGTGACCATGTTGATTTTGATGTGTAACCACATACACGACCTTGGGGACGTCTCAGTGACTCATGTGGATGATGTCAACACGATGGATGATGTGTTGGAGGTGGGAACTTTAACCACACATGCAATTGCCAAACAAACCACTTTGTCTTCTACCTCTAAGACTTTTCTAGAGTAAAACCACAAACCTAAAGGAAAACACCTTTAAAATACAAAAATACAAAATACAAAAAAAAGAAAGAAAGTGTTGCTACACAGGAAGTCCTCCGGGACACTAGGAGGAGTGATGGACTTGATCTGGATCAGCAGCAGTGTTACAGATACTTTTCCTGCCCATCAGGCTTTATGTGCCTAACATAACCCTTTATTAAGTTTGCAATTTTTTTCAAGGAAGAAAGTAACCATTTACGTTGTGAATATGTGATCATGTCAAACTTTGCAACGTTTTTGGCGATGTGAGGGCCTCGTCATTTGAGACCGCTCCCCCTGAAACGATGGCATACGCTGACCGGACATCATCTCAGGAGCTGGACTGTGAGCTGCTGTGGTGACTGCTGGTCTCACCCGGCAGCTGACGGCAGGAAAATCCCCACTAAAGCTGCTGTTCTTACCAAAATTTTCCAACCTCTGGCAAACACCCACAAAAATCACTTATAGCAGCTTATAACCTAATAAGCTCAGGTCGGCTGGTTAACGCTCCCATACAAGATCATTTTTTAACAACTATTGACTGAATGAAGAATATTCTGAAAACCAGTTCTGTACAATTAGTTCTGTGTTTTCTTTTTCCATGTACTCTCATGAAGAATTATACCTTTAAGTTGACAAAGCCTTAAACAAATGACTTCATCTACAACCTGCTGCTTGGATGAAAAAAATTTTTTTAAAGCTACAAAAAGATGAAAACTAAGCATGGTCTCATCCTCAGGAATCTGACAGTTTGTAAGCTTTGTTTAAAGGAGACATTTAGTATCATTGTGAAATGAAAAATTTGAAAACCAACATCAGTACAGCTTTAACACAGTATACTGCCAGAACCCTGAAACCCCTTCAGCTTAATTATCATCAACTTCTCTTCATCCTCAGGCCCTGAGATCTTTGTTGTGACACCTGGTTCACATCACCTGATGTTTCTTTAAATGTCAACGTGTCTCTAACCCACAACCACAAACTCCAGGGACCAGATGATTCATGACTAAAACTATGTGTACACACAAATCAGAAATATGCAAACACATTCTTTTGTCTTTTATCTCTCTCACTGAGAAATTGGGCGCACATGCATGAGCCTCATTTCCACTCCCATAACTCACCATAAATGAGTGGGTGAAGACTCTCCCTTAATCAGTCTGCAGACAAAGACACTGTCTGCACCTCAAGTTATCAGACATGACACAGAAAACAATGACAAAAACCTTCACTGATTGTGAAATTGAGGTGCTTGTTGGAAAAACTGAAAAAAGAAACAGTGTATTTGGTGGTCTTAGTTCTGGGATCACAAACAGACACAAACATACAGAATGACAAAAGGTAACAGAGACCATCAACTCTCTGAGTTCTAAGAGAATGACTCTGGAAGAAGTATAAAAAAATAGATTACAAACAGAAGACAAAAACATGCATCAGCATACACAAAGAAAACCAGAGGACAACAGGAGGAGAGCCTGCTTCATCATGCATGGTGAACATGTAAATCTGGACGACCACGAGGGACAGACAGACGCACAGAAGGAACATTGTTGGTTTTATTAAGACAGGTCAATTATTCTAAACAGACTTTTTTATTAAAACGAAATGTTCCATAGATTCAGGCGACGACCACAGAGGCTTCCCACGCACACAGGATGAGGGTGAAGAGGCTGCATCTACTGCCGGTGCACAAACTGTACCAAACCCTGCAGGTCGGCTGTGTGTGTGTGTGTGTGTGTGTTGAAGTCACAGAGAGACGTTGTTAATGTAATCTACAACCCTACAGTGGAGCTGAGAGACATACAGATTGTTATGTCTGACATATGTAGCACGTTACAGGACTTGGTAAAAAATTTCAATTAAACTGGCTGTTTAAAGCCTGCTCATGTGGGACCCTGTGATTCTGATGGTCATCAGGTCACAGATGCTCTGGGGGGAGGGGGACATCAATCATTGGTGCCACATTGCACTGTCTGTGGATTAATGAATGGTGTCAATAGCAGAACACAGGGGGTAGCTGCTGTCCCCTACAAAAAGAGGCGCACCACAGATGAAGAAAAAAAATGTCTGAATCAAATCCTTGCATTAACACATTAAAAACATAAGTGTTAACATATGCTTCCACTGTCACAAATCCATTACTGCTCCAGCTTGCAGCTTCCTCCCAGCACTGCTTTGAGAGAGTATAAATGAGTCATGGTTGAGCCTGGCCATTCAGCCCCGACTTTTGTTAGAATCATTTGTGTGTCACAGATTATCTGGATATTGACAGAACAACAGTGTTTTCTGTTCACAAACACATATCCACACCCCTGAGGAGCCCTTAATGAAACCTGTGCAGTCGATTCCTCTGCTCAGGTTTGGAAAAGCAGACATTGCTGCTCACGGTATTTTGATGTTGGCTTGCGCACCTGCATCGTACGATCATTTGCTGTGACGTCTTCATCAGGTTCCAGACAGGCATACAAAACTGTGATGAGTAAATACTCAAATAGTCTGGAAACAGCTCACAGAATGACTCACAGCAAATAATGAGGATATAATATTAGAGGAAAGGAAAGGAGACATTGATTCAGTTCAATTCAATTTATTTGTACAGCATCGAATCATAATCTACATTATCTCGAGGCACTTTACAGGGTAAGGCCAAGAAAAACCTGATAGTTACCACAAAGTGCAGCACTTGGCGACAGGGGGGAGGAAAAACTCCCTTTAACAGGAAGAAACCTCCAACAGAACCGGGCTCAGACTCGGGGGGTCTGCCTTGACCGGTTGAGTTTAAAAGGAGAAAGAGGGGGTGGGGGGAGAGGAGAGTAGAAAAAAAGAGAGAGAGAGAGAGAGAGACCAGGAACAGCTGTATATACTATAGGTAATGGTGTTATCAGTAATAGAGTTTGAGCATACAAACACAATTCTTTCTATTTATGAATTGTCAGTTGTTTTTGCTTTGTAAAGCTTTGTAATATAAGTATCAATGAAATTTTAAATTCTGCATCTCCTCTTTTTTTCCCATTTTAACTTCATTGTATCTTTAACTTTTTCGAGCGATGATGAGGTGATCACAGTCTCACTGCACTGCCTGTTCATAAATACCAGTTCATGTGTAAGAAAAGGTGTTTACATACAACCAGACTCCAGTCCTGCCTGTATCTATAACATAAGAGCCGATCATTCCAAACCATTCACTTACTTTTGAATGCCTCTGTATCTCCCCCGGCTCCCAGAGAAAGCTGGGAACGTGGCTTTCATCACCTACATTGGAACATCCTACAACACATCAGAGACTTTAAAGATATATTTGTCTAAGCTCACGTCTCTCTCTCCGTAGCTTCATATTTCTCAGTTTATTGATGCTGCTTTTCCATGTTAACATCTGACTGCGTTGGATTGTTTTTAAATTGTTTTATCCTGTTTCTTTAATCAATCACTGTGAAACACCTGTATTGTTCTCTTTTGAGATAACATGGCTGTTAGGTTCCCTATAAGGTTAGGACCCCGGAGCAGAGACGCACAGAGACACGAGAGTGGGAACTGAAGACTTCTTTAATAATACTAGCCAAAAACAGTCCAACAAGCAGGCAAAGGAAGCAGGAGGCTGGCTGGCAGGAGAATGGCAGAGACACGGAGCGACGGAGAACCTGGAGACTGGGTAGCCGGGGAACAGCATGCCGGGAGAGAGCATGGAATAATCTGGCACTGATACCCCTTTTCCACCAAACTGGTTCCAGGGCTGGTGCTAGTGCTAGAGCTGGTTCGTGGTTGGTTCAACTGCGAACCGGTTTGCTTTTCCACAGGCGGGTGCCAGCCAGAGAGCCATGTCATCGCTTCAATGTATACGTATACGTCACGTCACGTCATTTCCTCAATAGAACAAGTGCCAAATTCAATCACCACAACAAAGATGGAGGACTACGTTGCGGTCATACCTGTCAAGTATCCCGTTTTGGCCGGGAAAGTCCCGTATTTTACCCTTCTTTCCCGCCGTCCTCCCGTACTAGTAATTTCCCGTAAATATCCCGTATTTTAACCTGCGTTATTAAAAAATAATAATACCGGGCCCGGGCGGAGTTAAAAAAAAAAAAAAAAAAAAAAAAACAACATCCCCTGACCTCTGCCCTGAGCTCTGTCACTAGCTGTTGGCTTTTCGAGCCTTTCTTGGGGAGCAAAATTTGGCGATCCAGCAAGTAAATACTGCTCGACGATTATGCAGCGAACAGCGATCACGCTCGAGAAGACGGTCAATAATCCCGCCCCCGCTCGCTGACGTAAGCCCGAAGCCCCCAACGTAATGTGGTTCTTTCTACTGGCCCAGCAAGGAGTTGGTGCTTGCCTAGCACCGGTTTTGAGAGCCAGGAACCGGTGCTTTGTCTGTGGAAAACCAAAGAACTGGTGCTAAGTCTGGCTCTAGCTCCGAACCAGCCCTGGAACCAGTTTGGTGGAAAAGGGGTATGAGTGAGTGATGAACCGGGGGTTTTAAACTGGCTTAATGAGTGATGGGCTGCAGGTGGGTCAGGCTGCCAGTGCTGCACCACGCCCCTGCCACACACAAGCTCTGCAGGGAAAACAAAAGGGAGGGGGAACAGAAAGAACAAAAAGTGCAACAACCAAAACATACAACTCAAAACCGTAACAATGGCACCTCAAAGCTCCAGCAGCAGTAGGGAATAACAGATTCTTAATCCACTCAGCAGGAAGCTGAGTGGGGAAGAGGTGGGCAGAAAGAAACTGTGTAGGATGTAGTAAAGAGATCTCAGCTGTGTAATATTACTTTCCCTTTCCGGTCTAGCAGCCATGAGGTAGGCAGCATACTATAGGAGCTCCTCGATCATCAAGAAAACGGCGTATTTTACTTGAGAGATTGTTTTTGTCAGGTCCCACAAAGTGGCAGGCAAGAACCCAATAGCACGACACAGAAACAGTTCAGGTGAAGGAACGGTGTTTAATAACAAGCCGAAGTCAAACCAGGTAGTCAATCCACGTAGCAAACAAATCCAGTAGGAGCAGGCAAAAGGGAAGGTCCAAAGTCCAAAAGGTAGGTCAAAACAGGAACAGAATCAGAATCAGACGGGATGCTGGAGAGCTAGGTAAACACACTAGACAATCTGGCAAAGAACTGAGGGAAATGGACCGGTATATATACTAAGGGCTGATTAGCTGATGAGGAGCAGGTGAGTGAGGGGGCGGGGCAGGCCAGGCCAGGTGAATGAAATCAGCAGGTAATGCAGAGCAGGAGGGAGTGGCAGAGTCTGAAATCACAAGAGAGTTAGTGTGGCAAAACAGGAAACAGACAAATGAAAAACTAAAGCCTGGCTGAAGTTGTGACAGTTTTATATTAACAGAAGAAGTTTTATAGGCATTTACAATATGCCCAAATCAAAACAAAAACATGTTTCACAGACGAGGGAAAGAGCTCAAACAGCCGAGGAAGAGTCGGTCAAGGACGACACAATTAGCCCTCCTGACATGGCGGAGCTACAGGTGGATGCAGACACGAGATACGAGAAGACATTAAGGCAACGAACAGTAGAGTCAAGGAAGCTGAAATGCGAATTTCAGAGACCGAAGAAAGAGTGCAGGGGCTGGAAGAAGCTACGAGGGAACTGCTAAAGCTACAGGCTAAGTTGGAAGAAAAGCGAACAGATCAAGAGGGAAGGGCAAGACGGGAGAACATAAGAATCCATGGCGTAGAGGAAGGGTCGGAGAGCAACTCCACATCGATGATAACATTCGTAGAAAATCTGTTGAGGGAGAAGTTGGGGCTGCCTCCCACCCACGACCTGAAGATCGAGCGGGTGCATTGCGCACTGGGACCGAAGCCCCCGGCCCAGGCTCCCTCGAGATCGATAGTTGTTAAGTTCTCCAGCAGCAAAACTAAATAAGAAATCCTGAAACTGGTATGGCGGAAAAAGGGGTTTCTACACCAGGAGAGAAGAGTTTTTGTGGACCACAACTATGCACCGGAGACCCTCAAGAAATGCCGGGAATACGCGGAGGCGAATGTTCTACGAGGGAGAGACGTGCCTGTACAACTCTGCAGAGGAGGCCACGACGGTCATGGTGAAGAGAGGTTTGTCCGTGACGATATATAAACCACTGGCGAGCTGGGCTGATAGAGTGGAAAACCTGATGTGGCGCAAAGTCCGGTCCCCGAGAGGAGCGGAGCAGCAGCCGGAGGCTCCGTGGGATGGTTTCAAAAAGAGACTGGACTCAGAAGGACTGACCCCGCTGAACTTGTTATGTCTCGGCGTGGCTTAGTAGTAGTGGCTGTGAAACAAACGATGAATAAACCACTACCATGGGAGGTGTTTGGGTTAGGTTAATGACATTAATAATATAACATATATGATCAGGGAAGATCTGACTAAGCTAAAAGCATGGACCATTTTGAAAACTTAAAGGAGGGCTCTCCACATTTGGAGATGAATGGAGAATTTCCCTCCGAGCCAGCAAATCATCCCGGCTCCTCCAGGGTCACAAACAAGACCCCAAAACAGGAAGTTCATCTTGAGACATTGGCAAAATGTTTTAAGTTCATGTTTGCTTGGGACTGTTCTAGTCATGTTCTTTTTTGTGTTCGTGTTCTTATAATGTTTGAGTGGAGGGGGGAAGGTAAGATTAAAAGCGACACTTAATTTTATAATGGAAAGTCTTAGAATTCCGCTTAGATTGGCTTCTTACAATGTGAAGGGCGTACTTAGTAAAATTTTGGGCAAAATGAAAAAAGACGAGGTAGATATAATATTCCTGCAAGAGACCCACTTAACCGATTCTGAGCACGCTAAACTTAAAAGGCAGGGCTTTAACCAGGTTTACTCATCGTTCTATAAAACAGGACACAGAAGGGGAGTGGCAACACTGAAATCGAAAAGAGTAATTTTTGAAAAGATATCAGAAATCTCTGACAAAGAAGGAAGGTATAATATGCTTGTAGGAAAATTAGAATCAGAATCAGAATCAGTTTTATTGCCAAGTATGTTTTCACATACAAGGAATTTTTTCTGGTGATTGGTGCAATTGATCAGCAACAGTGGGGCTCTCTAGCCTTGTTGATAAGGCTAATAGCAGATGGGAAGAAGCTATTTTTGTGGCGAGAGGTTTTGGTCCTGAAGGACCGCAGCCTCCTGCCAGAGGGGAGTGTCACAAAGAGTTTGTGTCCAGGGTGGGAGGAGTCAACTACAATCTTCCCTGCACGCCTCAGAGTCCTTGAGGTGTACAGGTCCTGGAGGGACGGAAGATTGCAGCCAATCACCTTCTCAGCAGAGTGGATGATACGCTGCAGTCTGTTATTGTCCCTCTCCGTGGCAGCAGCGTACCAGATGGTGATGGAGGAGGTGAGGATGGACTCAATGATGGAGGTGTAGAAGTTCACCATCATAGTCCTTGGCAGGTTGAACTTCTTCAATTGCCTCAGGAAATACATCCTCTGCTGAGCTTTTTTGATGAGGGAGCTGATGTTTAGCTCCCATTTGAGATCCTGTGTGATGGTGGTTCCCAAGAAGCGAAAATGCTCCACGGTAGCCACGGGGGAGTCACACAGGGAGATGGGGGTGGGTGGGGCTGGGCTCTTCCTGAAGTCCACTATCATTTCCACTGTCTTCAGAGCGTTTAGCTCTAGGTTGTTCTGCCTGCACCAGGTCACCAGACGCTCAGTCTCCCACCTGTAGGCAGACTCATCGCCATCAGAGATGAGTCCAATGAGAGTGGCGTCGTCTGCAAACTTCAGGAGCTTGACAGACTGATGGCTGGAGGTGCAGGTGTTGGTGTACAGGGAGAAGAGCAGAGGAGAAAGAACGCAGCCTTGCGGGGATCCAGTGCTGATGGTCTGGGAGTCAGACACGTGCTTTCCTAGCTTCACGTGCTGCCTCCTGTCAGACAGGAAGTCGGTGATCCACCTGCAGGTGGAGTCAGGCACGCTCAGCTGGGAGAGCTTGTCCTGCAGCAGAGCCGGGATGATGGTGTTGAAGGCAGAGCTGAAGTCCACAAACAGGATCCTGGCATAGGTCCCTGAGGAGTCCAGGTGCTGGAGGATGAAGTGGAGAGCCATGTTGACGGCGTCATCTACAGACCTGTTGGCTCTGTAGGCGAACTGCAGGGGGTCCAGGAGTGGGTCAGTGATGGATTTGAGATGGGACAGGACAAGGCGCTCAAATGATTTCATGACCACAGAGGTCAGGGCAATGGGTCTATAGTCATTTAGACCTGTGGGCCTTGTTTTTTTGGGGACAGGGATGATGGTGGAGGATTTGAAGCAGGCTGGCACGTGGCAGGTCTCCAGTGAGGTGTTGAAGATGTCCGTGAACACTGGAGACAGCTGATCAGCACAGTGCTTCAGGGATGATGGAGAGACAGAGTCAGGACCGGCTGCTTTGCGGGGGTTCTGCTTCTTAAAAAGCCTGTTGACATCTCTCTCCAGGATAGAGAGAGATGTTCCTTTGGTAGGGGAGGAGGGGGGTTCTGATGTGGCTCTGATGTGGAGGTTAGTGTCAGGCTTGTCCCACTGTCTTTCAAAGCGGCAGTAGAACTCATTCAGATCGTTGGCCAGACGGAAGTCGTTAGTGGAGTGGGGGGGTTTAGGTTTGTAGTTTGTGATCTTTCTGAGCCCTTTCCAGACAGAAGCAGAGTCATTGGCTGAGAACTGGAGCTGAAGTTTCTAAGAGTACAGTCGTTTAGCTTCTCTCACCACTTTGCTAAACCTGTACTTGGACTCTTTAAACCTGTCCCTGTCCCCACTCCTGAAAGCTTCCTCCTTTTGCCTCCTGAGCTGACTGAGCTTAGCTGTGAACCAGGGTTTGTCATTGTTATAACTCACCCTGGTGTGTGATGGGATACAGCAGTCCTCACAGAAGCTGATGTATGACGTCACAGCCTCTGTGAACTCATCCAGACTGTTGGAAGCAGTCCTGAACACTTCCCGGTTAGTGCAGTCCAAACATGCCCGCAGATCCTCTATGGCTTCACTGCTCCACTGCTTCGATGTCTTCACAACAGGTTTACACAGTTTTAGTTTCTGCCTGTATGTGGGAATCAGGTGGACCATGACACGGTCAGAGTGGCCCAGTGCAGCCCGGGGGACGGCGTGATAAGCACCACTGATTGTGGTGTAACAGTGGTCCAGAGTGTTCCCCTCTCTGGTCGGGCAATTAACAAACTGTCTGTATTTGGGCAGTTTGTGGTTGAGGTTACCTTTGTTAAAGTCACCAAGGACAATAACTACGGAGTCCGGGTTGGTCCGCTCCACACACAGTATCTGATCGGCGAGCGCCCGCTGTGCCTCCTGCACGTTGGCCTGTGGTGGGATGTAAACACCGACCAGGATGATTGAGGTGAACTCACGGGGGGAGTAGAAGGGCCTGCAGTTTATGATGAAAGTCTCCAGGTCAGGAGAACAGTGCTGCAGGATCACTGTCACGTCTCTGCACCAGCCACTGTTAGCATAAAAGCAGATTCCTCCACCTTTCGTTTTGCCGGACAGCTCTGTGTCGCGATCCGCTCTGAAGAGTTGGAAGCCGGCCAGCTCCAGCGCAGAGTTCGGAATCGATCCACACAGCCACATCTCCGTGAAGCACAGGACGGAAGATGAAGAAAAGTCTCTGTTCTTCTGCACCAGTAGCTGAAGTTCATCCAGTTTGTTGGGCAGTGAACGCACGTTGGAGAAAAAGATACCTGGGAGCGGTGTGCGGAGTCCGCGCCGGCGGAGACGCGCAAGCGCACCAGCACGTTTTCCTCTCCTCCGGCGTTTCACTGCGAGAGCAACGGTCAGTGCACCTCTGACCAAAATGTCCAATAATTCCACAGGTGAGTCGAGAAAAGTAGGAAAAAAATCCACTGGAGTTGTTTCTCTGATATTAATGAGCTCTTCTCTGGTGAAAGAGCTCCGGAAACCAAAGCAGAAAACTGGATTTACAAAGAAAATAAGGCAAAAAAATGCGCACCAAAACACCGAGGCAGCCATCCGCGGCGCCATGGCAACAGAAGGGTCAGAAGCCACTCTCTTAAATGTATATGCACCCCCAGGTGCAACGTGGGAGTTCTATAGACAAATCTTTGACCTAATGATTACAAAAACCCAGGGAATGGTGATCTGTGGTGGTGACTGTAATTTGAGACTGAATCCAGAGTGGGATGTATCAAGAGTCACTCAGACTAATTCAGTAAGTAAAAAGGTGAGAAAGATGATAATAGAGATGGGCATTTGTGACGTATGGAGGGAGTTCAATCCTACAACTAGAGACTACACTTTTTACTCCCCACCACATAAATCTTACTCGAGGATTGATTATTTTTTTAATGTACAGTAAAGATATTGGTTTTGTAAGCTCTTGTAAAATTGGGATAATGGATTTGTCAGACCACAGCCCTGTTTATCTAGATTTAAATCTTAGAAATAACAGAAACACTTTTTCCCGGAGACTTAATCTAAATGTACTTAAAGGAAAAATGAAGAAAGAACTTCAAGAGGAAATTCAGTTATACCTGTCAGAAAATGATAATGGGGAGGTATCCCCATTTATGGTATGGGATGCAGGTAATCATCACGAAATTGGCCCTACAAAAGAGGCTTAGACAGGAAAAACTGAATAGACTAGAAAAAGAGCTAGAAAATTTGGAGAGTAAACATAAAAAAGATGTCCAATTGGATATTACGCATAAAATTAAGGAAATTAAAAACCAGATCAAAGAAATTTATGAGGTCGATATTCAGAAGAAATTAACCTTTTTGAAACAAAAGTACTATGAAGTAGGTAATAAATCAAGTAAAATTCTGGCTTATAAATTTAAAAAACAACAAGCAGAGAGGGTAGTATATAAAATCAAAGACCCAATCACCAAACAAATGAAACTTGACTTTCAGGACATTCATAGTTGTTTTGAAAAATATTACAAAAAACGATATACCCGGATGGTCAGTAAGGGGGATAAGTCACCTGAATCTCTGCTTGCTTCACTTAATCTCCCCACAATTACAGAAGACCAGAATAAAGTTTTATTGGCCAATGTGACTAAAGAAGAACTCCAAAAGGCAATTTCTAGACTCAAACCTAATAAGTCCCCAGGTTCCGATGGGTTTACAGTGGAGTGGTATAAGACTTTCAGTGACTTACTATCACCATTGTTACTGAGAACATTCAATTGGGTCATTAAAAAAGGAGAGATTCCTCCATCTTGGAGGGAAGCGATCATCACTGTAATACAGAGAGATGGTAAAGATAAGACAGATTGCTCTAATTATCGACCAATCAGTTTGTTGAACCAAGATTATAAACTCTTCACATCAATTTTAGCAAAACAATTAGAAACAATACTTCCAGACATTATACAGTTTGATCAAACAGGGTTCATTAAACAGAGGCAAACACAGGACAATGTTAGGAGGACATTACATGTAATCAACCATATAAACAAAGACAAATTACAGGCTGTCTTGTTAGGGTTAGACGCAGAGAAAGGGGACTAGAAAGGGGATGTCGGCAGGGTTGCCCTGTATCCCCGCTTTTATTTGCCATCTTTATAGAGCCCTTGAGTCAGTGGATAAGGCAGAATGATAAGATAAAGGGGATCATGGTGTTGCAAGAAGAACACAAAATTGCCCTGTTCGCGGATGACATTTTGTTATACTTGGGGCACCCATCCTCCTCCCTTCCAGAATTGCTCACAACCCTGAGGGAATATGGTTTACTATCAGGTTATAAACTAAACACCCACAAATCTCAAATTTTGACATTTAATTATTCACCTAGCCAATCCATCAGAGAGGAATTTAAAGTCAATTGGGAATCAAAGTCAATTAAATATCTAGGTGTGAATATTCCAAAACACCTGAACATGATTATATCAGAGAACTATGAACCACTATTTTCTAAAATCAAATCCGATCTGACCAGGTGGAATCTTGTCCCTTTTTTAGGATTAGCACAGAGGGTGGAAGCAATTAAAATGAACTTGCTACCCAGGTTACTATATTTGTTCCAAAACATACCAGCTGAACTTCCAAAGGGGAAATTTCAGGAATTAAACAAATTAATATCATCTTTCATTTGGCAGGGGAAGAGGCCAAGAATTCGCTATAAGACTCTACAATTAGCAAAAGACAAAGAAGGCCTTGCTCTCCCAAATATTAAAAATTATCACCAAGCGGTGCAGATAAAAATTCTGGTTAACATTTGCAACTCTTTCTATAAAGCGAAGTGGAAAGATATAGAATGTCAGATATCTAGTGATGTTCCATTACAAGCAATTATAGGGGATAGTGGGTTGAGTACTTGCCTAAAAGACACAAACCCATGGATTAAAATGTCAGTGAGGATTTGGCACAGGGTAATCAATGAAAACAAGGGTTAAGAACCATACTGGTTGATAAAATGGATAGGATATGACACAGATTTCTTACCAAACAGGATGGATGTAAGATTTAAACAGTGGGCTGATAAAGGGTTAATAAAACATATTGACCTCTATGAAAGGGGCACACTGCAACAATTCCAGTATATTAAAAATTGATTTAGTTTAACAAACCAAGACTTTTATAGATTTTTGCAAGTTAGACATTACCTAGAGAAAATAATGAAAAAGGAAGAATTGCAACAAACTAATTTGGGACTAGTGAAGATATTTCTTCTCAGCTACAGGTCAGACCCTGGATGTGGAAACATATCAAAGATATATAAGGTGTTGCAAGAACTAGAAGGAGGGGATACTGCATATATAAAGGAGAAATGGGAGAAAGAGAGTAACATCACGATGCAGAGGGAAACATAGGAAAAAATAATTTTACAACAGTGGAAGAGTACGTCCTCTCTGTCTTGGAGAGAATTTGGGTGGAAAAACGTAGTTAGGTTTTTTTTAGAGTTCCAGCACAAAGGACTTCTCTGGGAGGAAGTACATCTTGCTGGAGATCCTGTGGTGAGAGAGACACATTTTCATGTGATTTGGGACTGCCCGGTCATTTCAAAATATTGGGAAGAAATCAAATTGAACATAGAGAAAATCATGAAAATAGTGATCCCATCAGGGTTTGAAACCTTATGTCGGATAAGACCGGACACTGTTAAGGGACCTGAAAACAAATACATGTATAATATTTTACTATTAGCAAGTACAAAAGCAATCACAAGGAAATGGTTGGCAAAAGACTCTCCTACAGTCGAAGATTGGATCAAAGTGGTTAAGGATATTTTCATAATGGAGAAGCTAACATTCATTCTGAAGCTGGAGCAAGATAAGTTTGAAAGTTACTGGAAAGTCTGGACCAATTATCTAGCGACTGATAGGCAAGATACTGGTTAAAGTCATAACCCCTCCCCCCTGGTTTTTGACTCCACTCATCTGGTTCTGTTTTCTGTTTCTGGTGTAGTAATACACTATTATCAGTCAGTGTTATACATGTATGCAGCAAGCTATCTTTATTTTATTTATTATTTTTATTACTATTTTATTACTATTTTTATTTGACTTACTGTTGCTTTTGTCATCGCTGTTATCACCCCACAATAAGGTCATGTTCACAGGAGAAACCATGGACTAAGGAAGATGAATATGGGGCACATAAGCTCAGTATTATTACGGTTATTATTGTTATTTTGTAATTACTTTTTCTCATTTTTCGGATATATAAGTAACCTATAAATGCAGGTAGTATCAGTAGTTGTTCAGGAGTGCTGTGGTAGAGAGTATAGGTGCTTTTGTAATGAAGGAATTTAGATTTTTTTTTCTTTCCTTTTTCTTTTTAACCTATTTTCTTTCTATGTATGCTTTGATGATAAGACTTGACGAGATGTACATGTACAACCTGTTTTTTTTCTCTTCAAATAAAAAGTTTTATAACAAAAAAAAAATATTACTTTCCCTGAGAACACTGACAAAGTACTTTGTATTTCAGTTCGTCCAACATTATAACAGCTAACAATGAAAATGAGCTCTCACTTCATTTGCTGTTATCTAAAACAACTTCATCTTGGTCATCATAAATGTGATTAATTGGTTAATTGTGGTTGTTATTAGTTCATGTACTAAAAGACCTGTCAGTCATTTTCTGAGCTTGAGGTTTGAACTTTGGTTTAGATTTGAATTTGGGGTGTACATGGCTTCTATAACCAAACCAGAGAATGCATGTTTGCGTTTCAGTGATATACTACAGTGATTATACAGCGACCGTATTGATCTTTCCCTGAGCTGAAATGATCAGAACCATTTTGTAGAGGGGCAGAACCTTTTAGTCGTTCTCTGTTGTGGTAACACTAATGGACCAGCTGATATAATGGAAATCTCCTCTCAAACCATGGTTACAGTCTCTCTCCTGCTCTGAGTGATGTGGCTGCTTCCGTCCAAGATGACAGCTAACACCAGGTTTCATTTCTGTCCAGCTCCACCAGCAGCCTGACAGGGCTTCCTCAGCACCACTCACATCTAAACATTACTGGGCCTTTTCTGCTTGTTGGGAATTAGGCTTTGGCTGATATTCAATAATAATGAATATTGAATGTTGAACAATACTTGAAGCAATATTTTTCATATTATATATAAACATATATATATGTATATATATATTCATAATATAATAATCATCAATCATTCATAATCTTTTTTTTTTGCATCATTTCACAACTTTGCTTACTGTACATTGTACCTTGGCTTGTTTAATGGCAGAATCGCTTATACCTGAAACATAAAATAATTAAAATACAATAAATTATATAGTATAAAGAACATCAGAATCATAAAACAATAATATAATGATGAAATAATGAAAAAAAAGGTAATATAATATAATATAATATAGTTAGGGCTGTCAAACAATACACTTTAATTGCAATTAATCGCTGAATTTCAATAGTTAATTGCGATTAATCTCATGTTTTATCACATGATTCAAATAAGTACTTGCTAAGTGTGAATACTGTAGGAATAAATAATGTGAAACATATTGGCACCAAACTGTCGAAAAACATTGTCATGGACAGGAGAAATCTTGGAATTTGCAGAACAGTACAGTATTAATATTATGGGAAGCTGATCATGGAAGTATTCAGAGAAGTCATATTTTCAGATTTGATCTGGAATAAATGAGTGTGTGACCCCCCCTCTCTGTTATAGCCTGAACGAACCTGACATTACATGTGGTATGACATGGCATAGTATAGTACAGTATAGTAAAGCATTGCACCGTATAGAATTGCATAGTATGATATGGTATAGGATAACATGGCATAACAGTGTAACAGTGGTTTTGTGATGAACACAGTCGATAGACAGAGCTTATTTTTGAACAACCTGAGAACTCGAGAGACTTTATAGACTGAATATAAAGACAGACACTGAGCCCTAATATTCATGTGGGAGAGATTTAATGGACTGTGCTACAGAGCCAAGATAAATGAATCCAGCTTAATATAACATACACTATTGTTTTATGATCCATCACACACACACACACACACACACACACACACACACACACATCTGATCTTATCTAATGTCAACTTGCTAGTGAATGGGGTTGAAAAAGTTAAAGAAGTTTAAGGAAGCTGAGGAGGTGGAGGAGTCACACTGATGTTAGCTCATTTACCGCAGTCAGTACAGCCTTGTGTGCTGCTGGCACAGCTGTAGACTAACTGTGCTGTTGTCTTTCATTGTTTTCTCATATCTCAGGATAACTGCCCTCTGTAATACACAGTCTAACCTTGTGTAACCTCTGACCTGAGACAAAGACACTAGAACAATAATACAAAAGGAGAGAGGAAGTAGGCCTCAGTCCACTTGAACCCAGAAGACTTTGAGGATCTGTGATGAAGCCTTGAGGAGGAAGCTGTGCTGTGTTGAGCTAGTGGACAAACTGATCAGTTTAACTCAGTGTGAAAAGGGTTCAGTGTTTTATTTTTAGATACAACAGATCAGTGGAATATGTCAAATATACTGACTACAGCTGCTACATTATGAGGCAGTGCTGGACATCCACACTGTCAAGGGACTCACAGAGGACACAATAGAAAATAACAATAAAGGCAGCAGAGGTCAACATATCCTGTCCAAAAAACACTGGAGCCTACAGTTCCCATGATGCAACCAATTGCATATTCCTGTTAGACCCTCCCTGCCTGCTGAACGAATAAATCAACAGTCTTCAAGCAGGAGTCAGTAATCAGTTATTCTCCGGGACTTGACCAAACCTTAACCATACTGCAGATGCAGATACCACAGAGAGAAGGATCCTCAAACATCTGTCACTCAATGAAAAAAAACTCACTAAACCTCATCCGTGGTTTAACAGAACTGTTAGTACAGTATTGACACTGTTGTCTGCCAATAAGGTCATGACCTGTAAACAACCTGTATGTGTAAAACTGATTGAATGCCAACTTAATGAGCTTAATACATACACATAGACAAACCACTGTACCCCATCATAAAACTACAACTTAATGCCTGATGTATTCCTTTGTTCAACATTTCAAAAACATTGTGCTCATTGACGTCTTTTCCCGACAACAAGGGAGACAAGTGCCAGTCCTGTAGCCATGATGAAGAATAGGAACATCGTCTTCTGTCATAGCCTCACAAATGGTGACAGGTTTGAAGTGAGTCAGTGCAGCTCACCAGGCTGATGTACAGGAACAACCTGACGGACATACTTCAATGCACAAATCATTGCAAGCAGGACCACTGAAGATGATGTTAGTGGGACAGATCTGTTACTCAGTACTAAACAGTCAAGGAGCCCCTCCCCAACAGTCACAGAGAGAGTGATCAGCACGTTCCACCATGAATCAGTGGGTCACTGATTTCCATTATTCTCCCTTTTTCAAATCTGTTTCTAAAAAAGCTTCTGAAGCGGGGCTGAGTTTTCTCACCTATTGACAGCCTTTAACTTCTGTCAGAGGTGGTTTTAGTGCTGCTTTTCTTTTGCAGTGCAGGTCACAGCTCGCTCCAAAGCCCACAGCTCAGCCAGAGCCAGTGAACAAGGTAATTAGTATCATAATGTAGAATTCATAAAAACATGGATCCTTAATCATAACGACTCTTGCAGGCTTTAAGTGCTGAGATGCATGGGACTTTAATGGAGACACACACACACTAACAGGAACATTAGCAGTCATAACAGAGTAACGTTAAGGCTGCCATTAAATGCTCTCCAGCAGCGTGAACACAGAGGCAGTGAACGGGAGTTGTATCATATCCCCTGCACAGTGAGCAGATGGACAAGCAACAGCAAGAAAGGACCCTAAAAGCAACTATGAGCCTCCACGGTCCTGCTACGATGCGTGTTTTTATTTTAGCCTTTATTTTTTTGACTGTGCTTTTGGCTGTTTTCCATCAAACATTCAGACTGAGCTGAGTCTTCTGTCGAGCCAGTCGGGGGTTAGGGGCAGCTCAAACTGATTATGAAAGAGGTCATCCACTTTTTTTTAACTTTTTTGAATGACTAACTGGGATTTCAGCTGAAGTTTAATGTTGCATGTATATTGTATTATTTCTTTTTAATTATTTTATCAACTCTTTGCCTTTATGTTCAGCGTGTCTTCTGTACCTGGTTCTTTCAAGGTTTCGCAGGTGCAGTGATTCTACAGTATTTCTCCATGGGCCTCATTAAAGTCTCATGTCCTCTTAATGAATTATAAATGTAAACAGACTATCACCTCAGCCTGCGAACATACACCCTGAGAGTTATGGTTACAAAAGTCACATATTCAAATCATTCAGGACACAAATTGCAATTCTAACTAAGTCACTTTTGGGAACAAATTTAAGTCTAAAGACCAGTTCACTGGAGATGACTCGTTCAGTCAGGGACAAAAGAGAAGGTTGTTTTTTGGGTCAGTGTTCAGGGTTTGTTAAGTCTCCAGGACATGAATCCAAGTCTATGTAATTTTCCCAAAAGTGACAAAAGTAAACATGTTTTTGTGTGTTTGTGCGTGTGTGTGTGTGCACGTATGAGAGACACCCTGTGCTGTTTGGTAGATGCAACAGCACCAGTCAGTCTGATAATAGATTTTGAGACGCATGGATTTGTGTGACAAACCACTGTTGTTAGGTCTTTGTGGTTTTGTGTGTCTGTGTGTGTGTCTGTGTGTGCGTCCGTGCGTGTATGTGGTAATAGCAGTCTAGCAACACTAGGTAACAGGGCCTGTAATTAGAGCCAGTGAGACCAGACATGCTGTCTTCTCCTGAAAAGAAAGGCAGATAGAAGAGAAGTGACACACACACACACACACACACACACACACAAAAACCACAAAGAACTAACAACAGTGGTTTGTCACACAAATCCATACGACTCAGACACATACACTAGATGTGTTTTTGTCTTTCAAACAGTGAAGAGAGCGTTTCTGATAACTCTCATTCCCCTCATGTGGATTAACATGGAAGCCGTCACGGCTCTGTAATTACAAGTTGTTTTTTAATTAAAAATACAATACAGTCCGATGTAACCGATGAACCTCTGATGTTCCATTTAAGTTAAAACCACTGTGACGTCCCCTTTGGTTTGTGGACCAGAGTTTTGAAGCCTGGACTTTGACATTTTGGCTGTGGCCATCTTGGTTTTTTGGAAGAAAAAGTGACCCCCTCTCCTCGATTTGGAGGAGAGGGTGGAGCTGGGGGGCAGTGAAGGGTGGAGAGTGGAGGTCTGAGCTGGTCTTAAATACTGCAGAGGGTGAAGCTGATGAGGAAGATTGGAGACAAGTGTGGAGGCAGAACTGGCGGGAACAGCGAAGCTGGAGGCCATGCCCAGCTACACAAACATACACACAAGCAGACCCAAGCAGGTACATGAAGACAAAGAATTTCTCACATTTCCATTCGATTTCTGCAGGAAATGAATGTGAGTCGATGTAACGTCCCCTGAAGTGATTGAAACACGACTGTGTACGAGTGTGTGCTCAGGAAATTTCCCTGTGGAAACACTACTGTCAGATACACATCCTCATTTCTACACTGTGTGTGTGTCTGTGTGTGTGTGATGAGAAGGAGGCCGCAGAGACTTCAACGGCTGTGTTGGGACCTTGATCTATGACAACAGCCAAATTAGACGTGTGTGTGGTGTGTGTGTCTGTGTCTATTTGTGTATGTATGTGTGTTCTTGTACTTCTGTCTTTGTGAGGACCAGGTTGAGTCATAGACCTGGCTGTGTGAGGACTTTGCATCTTTAAAAGGCTGTTTGGGGGTTAAGTCTTGGTTTTATGGTCAGGTTAGAGTTAGGTTTAGGTCAGAGTTAGGGTCAGGGTCGGAGTCAGGGTCAGGGTCAGGGTTTCAATTCAATTCAATTTTATTTGTATAGCGCCAAATCATAATATACATTATCTCAAGGTACTTTACAGGGTAAGGTCAAGACCTTACATTGTTACAGAGAAAAAACCCAACAGTTCCCACAACGAGCAAGCGCTTGGAGACAGGGGGGAGGAAAAACTCCCTTTTAACAGGAAGAAACCTCCAACAGAAATGGGCTCGGGGTGGGCGGCCGTCTGCCTCGACCGGTTGGGTTTAGGAGAAGATAAAAAGAGGGGGTGGGGGGAGGAGAGAGGAGAAAAGAGAGAGAGAGAGACCAGGAACAGCTGTGTAGGTAATGGTGTTATCAATAATAATGACAGGTAACAGTGGTTAATAGTAAAGATGAGTAGTGGTGGATCTGGATCCTGCTGCTCCAGAGGCAGAGATACCTGCAGAATGAGGACAGAGAGAGGGAGAGAGAGGAGAAGCACAAACTACGGGAGAGAAAAAAATACAAAGTTAATGGCATGAAGTCATCGAGAGAGAGAGAGAGGGAGAGAGACAGAAATAGAGAGAGAGCGCCCAGTGAATCATGGGAATCCCCCAGCAGTCTAGCTCTATAGCAGCATAACTGAGGGATGGGTCAGGACATACCCGAGCCAGCCCTAACTATAAGCTTTACTAAACAGGACAGTTTTAAGCCTGATCTTGAAGGTAGAGAGGGTGTCTGCCTCCCGAACCCACACTGGGAGCTGGTTCCACAGGAGAGGAGCCTGATAGCTGAAGGCTCTGCCCCCCCCATTCTACTCTTACAAACTCTGGGAACCACAAGTTGACCTGCATTTAGAGAGCGAAGTGTCCTATTGGGAAAATAGGGAACTATAAGCTCTCCAAGGTACGATGGTGCCTGACCATTAATGGCTTTGTAGGTGAGGAGGAGGATTTTAAATTCGATTCTGGATTTTACAGGGAGCCAATGCAGAGAGGCTAACACAGGAGAGATGTGATCTCATTTCCTAGTTCCTGTCAGTACTCGTGCTGCCGCATTTTGGATCAATTGGAGGCTTTTTACTGAATTTTTGGGACGTCCTGACAATAAAGAGTTACAGTAGTCCAGCCTTGAGGTAACAAATGCATGAACTAGTTTTTCAGCATCCTTTAGACATAGAATGGGTCTGATTTTAGCAATATTGCGCAGGTGGAAGAAGGCTGTCCTAGAGACTTGCTTTATATGTGAAGTAAAGGACAAGTCCTGGTCAAAAATGACACCAAGGTTTCTGACTGTAGCACTGGAGGCCAAGGTGATGTCATCCAGAGTCAGTATATTATCACATAGTGTATCTCTGAGGTGTTTTGGGCCAATTACAATAACTTCAGTTTTGTCTGAATTTAAGAGTAAGAAATTACTGGTCATCCAGGTTTTTATGTCCTTAAGACAGACCTGAAGCTTGGCTACCTGGTTAGTCTCACCTGGCTTCATGGATAGCTGGGTGTCATCTGCGTAACAATGGAAATTTATCTGGTGCCTCCTAATAATGTTTCCTAGAGGAAGCATATATAGACTGAAGAGTATTGTTCCTAGCACCGAACCTTGTGGTACTCCATGACTGACTTTTGTGGTGATAGAGGAGTCATTATTAACATGAACAAACTGGAGTCCTTTATCTACGAGGCCTGCTCGATCCAACCAATCCCACCCATGGTTGAATGACACTCCTACAGAAAGCCCTCAAAGACTACTATCACATAGGCTATGTCAGCCTTGTGCATACACTGAAAGTGTCTACACACACCGAAGACGTCTTGACTGGCTGATTGACGGGGTCTTTGATCAGTAGCTATACGACATCCCTGTGTGGCACTAGAGGGTGCCAAAGTTTTGACATTCCTGCCTCGTTAAGGGTTGTATCTTCTCAACAGAATCTCTCAGGGATGTGGGAAGAACACAGATGGAAAGCTCTAACAAAGTTCTATAGCCTGCTAGCTCCCTTGGGGTCCAAACTCTGCAACGGAAGGTGCTAGATACATGGGGATCAGTGGCCCTGAATTGTCTCAGGATGCATGTACACATATCTCAGCCTTGTGCATGTACTGCTATCTTTGCTAAGGTTGCTCAAGCGCCATACAACTCTCAGTATTTGTAGATCTCAATGTGCTGAACATGGCTGACTTGATACCAGCTCACTGTGTTGCATGGTTCCAGAGAAACTTGCAATTAAAAATATTGACATTACAATGGGATAAACCAATAGTTGGAAAACTGGAAAGCAAACTTGGAAGGGCCATATGACATCATAGTGAGGGTTTAGAATTGGGGTGCCAGAAATACCACCATAGGTACTGCCCAATGTGCTTAACAACATATGTTAACTGCCTCTCCATATCTTGATATTGAAAATTTGA
The DNA here is from genome assembly GCF_046630095.1 of Trachinotus anak. NCBI lineage: Eukaryota > Metazoa > Chordata > Actinopteri > Carangiformes > Carangidae > Trachinotus > Trachinotus anak. Next base: position 213,995 of record NW_027273893.1, read on the forward strand.
TTAAATTTGGCCTCAAGCTCAAAAACACCCTTGTTTCTAACCCTAACCCTTGTCATAGAGACATGCTGAAGGTGTTGGAAAGGTCCAAACCCACTGAGTGAGGGCGTCTTCAAATGGTAGCTCTTCAACATTCCTGTGTGGCGCTAGGGGGCACCAATGTTTTGACATTCCTACCTCGTTAAGGGTTGTAGCTTGCTAACGGAAGATGGCAGAGACATGGGACAAACACTGATGGAAAGCTCTCACACAGCTCTATCACATGTGTCAGACCCTGCCTGCTAGCTCCCTTGGGGGCCAAACTCTGCAATGGAAGGTGCTAGAGACATGGGGATCAGTGCCCCTGAAAGGTCTTGGGATGCTGATTAATATATGAACTAGAGAGCTGATTCCAACTCCAAATGGAAGCCTGAGGACCGGTGCATCACATATATAAGGCTAACTCTGTAGGTGTTTCCTGTGAGGCGTTATAAGGGGACACAGTGCCTCCAAATTCCCATCTATCACAAGAGCATAGATACAAATGTGGAATCTGGAACTGAGGTAATTTTGAGTGTTCCCATGCAGTCACAGGCACCAGATTTGGTGTGTACAGATTTCAGAGGGGGGTGGTGAAATGGATATGGCTCCAAATGTGTAGGATCTTACTAAAGATGTCAGTGAAAAATTTCACTAAGAACCATGACAAGTTGATGCCAAAGGGCAAAAGATTCTGACAGTACTCACTGTGGCCTTTCAGGAAATATGTTTGTAATGTCTCTAGTTGGTTCCTGTGAGCGTTATGAAGGCACAAAGTGCCTCCAAATTCCCATCTACGACCACAGAATAGATGAGAATTTGGGAGTATTTTGATAGCTCGTGGTTCATAGACAGAAGGAGCTAAAGCCAAGTGCAAATGGAAGCCTGAGGACTGGTGCATCACATATATTAGGCTCACTCTGTTGATGTTTCCTGTGAGGCGTTATGAGGGCACAAAGTGCCTTCAAATTCTGATCTATCACAATAGCATTGATATGAATGTGGAATCTGGAACTGAGACTTGGAAGGGTGATTTTGAGCGTTCCCATGCAGCTACAGGAACCAAATTTGGTGTGTATATATTTCAGAGGGGGTTGGATGGAATAGGATTGGTCCCAATTGTGTAGGACACTGTTGAAAAAATTTGACTGAAAACCACAAGACGGAGCTAAAACCCACCACAATATGATAGCACTCAGTGTGCTGTTTCCAAAACTGTCTTTATTGTGTCTGAATCTTTTTCCTGTAAGGAGATATGATGCACCAAATTTCAGCCTATGCAGCTACATTTTAAACATAGTTTAGGGTTAGTGAATGGAAATAGATTTTATTGTGGGTGGAATTCCAGATTCTCATTTAAACCATAATAAAAGTTCAATGCGCCACCTGGTGGATATTCGGTAGAATGTAAGTAAATTCAAATTCTGATGAAACTGGTACCACTGAACTCAGAACAATCAGGAGAACATAGGGGAATGGGTTAAATTTGTGTCAGTAGCTTGGAAAGCCCAGTTGAAAAACCCAACTATTTGTAGCAAGGGTGGATTTTCTGCATGTATAGACCACTACGATCGTTCCTGTCTGGGTCCCGTTGCTTTACGACCTTCAGGGTCAAGCATTTAGTTGTGATGGTTAAGATAAGGGTAAGAGGCTAGGGAATGCATTTTGTCAACAAGATAGAAGTACAAATGTATGTGTATGTGTGTGTGTGTCAGGAACACTTCAGGATCCTGTTGTGAAAACAGCGTGAAGCTGCCAACTGTACTTGTTGTGGGTATTTTCCGTTCGCGCAGACACCCTGTTCTCTGAGCTGTGACAGCACTGAAGGGGACAACAACCTTATTGCCTCCTCTCCTCATTCTCTGTCAGTCTGTGCCGACATCCCAGCAGACCTCCTCCTCCTGTCAACACATAACAGCCACAGAAAATGGGATTCTTCTACTTGTGTATTGTCTCGACTCATCATTCAGCTAAAGCCACATTTATGAAGATATTTTATGATCATAGTTGCAGGCACCATTGTATGAATAGATTGTGTTCAAGTCTGTGAACCTTGAACTAAATGTGAAACTCTCTACATCCCCTACACACAGAAGATACTCACACAGTGATTTCTCAATAAATCAGGTGACGTGACTCAGCCTCTGGTCACCATGTTGAAGGCGCTCAGCTCTTGGCAGCTGCATTTTACAACCATGGAGGGCATTTCTATACTGTGCAGTTCTACATGCCTGAAGACTCAAGGCTTTCTGACTGGGAACAGACCAATTAATTGTTCATTGGTAGTTTTAATTTGCTCCTCATCTGCTTTGTTGTAAACAGACTATGATTAGGCTAACATACAGTATATACTAGTTACTGAATGCCACACAGCCTTTAACAATTTAAGGTCTTCATGTTGATCTTCATCTTGCCTCCTTTAGCCACTTAAAAGCTAAATTTCAAGCCAGTGTTAAGCCCCCTCTGACATCTCACCCAGCAACTTCTTAAACGCAGGTAAACCCACTAGGGTGCAGCTCGCTCTGTCATCCCTGAGCGCAGTGCAGCCACGGCGTTTCTGTTTATATCACTGCTGATGGGACCCGGAGCCAATAAATACATGCGTCTACTGCAGAGTCATGTGACCCGGGTGTGATATCCTATATATATGTGTGCAAGAGAAAGCAGAGAGTGTCGATTTTCCTCTTACATTGTTAAAATAAAATTGTCATCATAAATAAAGCATAAATTATTTACATTCAATAATCAGAGCGTTCACAATAATAAGAAACAGCTGTTAATGGCTTTCAGCTCTCAACTATCCCTCAGTTCTATTTCCAACCTTAAAAAGCAGCAGACTAAGAAATTGACTTAAGTGTTCTGTCTGTCTATAAATCTCCCGCGCTTTGTTTAATCACAGCACAGCACCTACCTACCTAATGCTCTGATGATCAGTGATCACCAAGATCATCATCCATCGGCACAACCCTATCATCAATCCACATACTTCAGAGCAAGACAGGAGAGGATAAAAACGAATAGAAAAGACAGTAGAACGAGTTGCATTATGTTCCAAATAAAGAAAATGTGTTCATTCATATTAAAATCACATTTCTATGTATAAAGACTATTTTATTAACTAACTATTTTACTAACTATTTTATTACAATTCCTGTCCCGCCCACTCCCACTGACTTTTTTTTCCCTGTCCCATCCCAGTCACATGATGAATAGTGAAACTGACACCCCATCCCGTGGGAATCCACCAGAAATCCTGTGACCCACAGGAGCCAGGAATCCAGCCACACCCTCCACACTGAAAGACCTCTGCTGGACCCCCTCCACATCTCTTCCCTTCATCACATGTTCTATACTTACATGATGACAGTGGAGTAATCTCCATGACAACTGCTTACGAACAGCAGAAAAAGACCTTGAGGTTTTTCAGGGTTTTTTTTGTCTGTTTTGTCAAAATGAAAGAAAGATGAAGATAATGAATATAAAAGGTTGAAAAAACTAGATTGTCCTTTAATTTTTTTCAGCGAGCAAACAAACAGCCTGAACCTATGGTAATGACCCGTGTGCATATGTGTGTGTGTGTGTGTGTCAGGAGCATTTATTGGCCTTGTTCATATGCAGCCAAGCTTAAATTGGTTTATTACAAAAGAGACACAGCAATTTAGAGCCATAAAGTGAACAGAGAGGCAGAGGGAGGCTGTCGTCACAGCGACCGTCGATGGAAGAACTCACACAGGCCGCCATTCAATTATTCTTCAAAAAACAATGGATAATTTTCACATAGTTTGTATACATTAGCATGCATGCTCACACACATATAGCACATGTATACTGTGGTAGCTGTGGAATAATTATAGAGGGATCAATGTAATGTTCTGCTTTCCTGCTGTCAGCCATTACTGGCCTAATGAGAAAGACAGTGAGAAAATTAACATAATGAACCAGGCTCCAGGCTTTGTACACACACACACACACACACACACACACACACACACACACACACACACACACACGCACACACACGCACACACATATATCTGTGGAAATCAAAGAGGAAAAACAACCTCCAACACACACTGAACGTCACACATACCCTCAGCACAGTGTGTGTCATGCTTAGCAAACAGTTTTCAGAATGATCTTCTCTACTGTACTCATGGGATCAAGCTAACCATTAACACAAACACACACACACACACACACACACACACACACACACAGTCTAACAGCTTGAGTGTGTGGGGGCATTTGGTGTTTGCTGTTATCCCAAGGGGCCCACAGGATACTTGCACAAGTGTGTCTGTCTGTCAATATACAATTATTTGTTTGTAAGTGCACACACACACACACACACACACACACACACACACACACACACACACAATACCATACCAACACACCATAGTCTACACAGCCACACACCATGAGCATGTGTGTTTAACACTCTTTTGTCTCTGATTTTCCAACTCTGGCTTTCTAACTCTCTCATGCTACAATAATTATTCTGCCTGTTATTTTAACTGTGAGGTCATCAAACAGTGTCTGAAACACATCTCTCCTGACAGCTCCTACACCTGCATTATGTTTCAGATTAATACTGACTCTCACAGTGCTGCAGTTTGCTCAACACAAATACTCATTGGTTTGGTGTTTCATGCCCCAACTCTCCTCTCATCAACCTTATTCTCAATGGCAAGAAACTGTCTTCAAAGTAAAAGCTCTGATAAACTCTCCATACAGTCTTTCAAATTTCTGTGAGCTGAAGAAAAGACGTTTAGCAGGAGTTCATGTTCAGACATCTCAGGCAAAAGTATTTATTCTTGATGCACCTAGGAGAAAATGACGAGCAGTAAGAAGTCATCCAGTAATGCCACACAGTTCCTGAAGCTGCCCAGTCCTGCAGGCCCGGTATAACCCAGGTAGCTCTTGGTTTCAACACATTTCCTGTACTATACCCAAATAAGGCTAGTCTGGAGTCTTCACCTATATGTGTGAATACCCTATTGGTCACTTAAACCTGAATACAGTCACATGTCTCACCTACATCCTGCTACATGTGTCAGGCCCTTTGCCTCACTTCACTCATCCTTGTCTGGGACTGGATTTGTGCAGTTCTTTCTGAGTTATGCTCTTGTCTGCATCCTTATCTATAAGACCTTGGTTTCCATAGCTACAGAGGATAGTAGTGGCTCCATCTGGACTCTATCAGTCATAATAGAAGCTAAACACTATGAGGTCCTTATAACCTGTACTTCTTGGAGTGTTAGTGTGAGCTAACAAAATAAAAGAGAAGACTAAAGTTAGATATTTCCTTCATACTGTCCACTACCTGCTCAGCAGCAATCAGCAGATGAAGGTTAACATCACACAGGGACTAGCTGGTAAACACCGAACAGCTTAATAGTCAGTCAATCTTTTTCTCCGGAGCAAAACCTAGAGGAACTACCAGGAGAGTGAATGTTGCAATTACAGCTTCAGAGGACTGTTGATCTGTGTCTGATGGATAAATAAAGGTGGTGACAGTCTGTGTTTCTCACATACAAATCCAATGAAATGTTCAATCCAACAAGCACTATGGGTCTATCAAAGTGTGATCTGTCTGATTCCTCTGAGCCATAGAGCTCCACTGTTTCCAAAAACTATTGAAAACACATCAATGAGCCACACTGTGCTGGGCGACATGTTCCCTCATCACCAAATCAAGTCAGTTTTATCTATATAGCACCATCTATTTTTCATAATATTATTTACAGAGAGCCAGCATTTTCCCCATAACCAGCACTTGGTGACGGTGGCAGGAAAACCTTGAGGTGAGGTTACTTATACATTAAAGGTCCATATAGTCTATATTAATACTGTGAGTCCACAGAGAAATGCACACAGCCTGTATTCAGAATCTGAGCCTTAAAACCAGCCATCAGGACTTCTGGAACTTTGTGGTGTCACAGTGAAACAGTCACCAGTCTCAGCCACGCACACAGCCCAGCTCAGCCAGAACCACCACCCAACCTTCCAGGACTTGATTTCTCTGAGTTTTCACCTGAAATCTGAAAATTGATCGGCCTCTCCAACCCTTTTTAGTTTTTAATCTTTTTTAACATTATTCTTCTATTGATCATTAGATTACTTTCATTGAGCTGTTTTAAGTTTCCTGTTTTATCACTCATGTTCTTTTGCTTTTAACTTTAAAAAAAATCACTGAACTATAAGTGCACATATATTATAATACATGTATGATAATAAACATATTATAATACCTCCATGCAAGTATGTCCCAGCCAAGTTCATCACCTTTTGTGCCCCCTGGTAACACTTCCATTGTGTTGTGAGTATTTGCAGCTCATGTGTTGTCAAACTGACGAATATGTTTTCTGAATTTGGTTGTATTTTGTCTGTTTGCATGTGTTTTCTTAGGGCAGGGGTCGGCAACCCAAAATGTTCAAAGAGCCATATTGGCCCAAAAAAACAGAAACCATACCTGTCTGGAGCCGCAAAAAATTAAAAGCCTTATATAAGCCTAATATGAAGGCAACATAGGCTGTCAGTATATTAGCTATATAAGCCTACTATTAAAATGACTAAGTAGGGTACAAATACAAAATGAGCATTAATGATTAAATGTTTATTTTCCCTGCAGCGCATCCTGGAGAGAATGACGCACCACGTAACTACGCTGCTGTATGATATTTGATGCTTCAAGTTTAACTTCCATTACAATATTAATGTTTTATGTTTTGTTGCATTGATTAAATTATAGAAATACAAGAAATAGAAATACAGATTTTTGGTGTCATTTTTTTATTTTGAGGATTCGAGAAAAAAAACACAATGGGATGTGCATAATAGGCCTCCTGTAATTTCAGACCTTAGTATGGAAATGAAATGCAGTCCTCTTCGAACCTCAATAACAATACAACTCTTCTCTTTCCCCCTTATCTGGGCAACAGAGTGCAATAACACGCAGCCTGCAGTTAAAACGCAGCCTGCAATTATAAAAATAAAACAACAGCCTTTTGAAAAGGTAAGTAGGCTGTATAAAATGAAAATAAGCCAGTTTAATTTCAATTTCTGTGCATTCTCCTATTCTTTAGTTTTCCGCAAATGCCAAGTTAAGTAGCCTAAGTCAGTGCAAATGAGTAAAATAAAACAATCCTTTTTAATTCTCCCCCTTACGCAGCGTCAGACACAAATAAATAGGCTACAATCGCAAACGAGTAATAAAATAGCCTGCAATTAAAAGGCAGCTTGCTTAAAAAATACAACATAGTAGAACAGCCGAAATTAATAAAATGAAAATAAGACAGTTAAAGTTTGATTTCTGTGCATTATCCTCTTCTCTTTGGTTTTCTTCCAAGTAGCCTAAGTCAGTGCAAGGGTCAAACGCAGCAAAATCCTCTTCTCTTTTCCCCCTCTTATCTCAGCAACAGACTCGCACAATACATCCTCGGACCTGAGTGATAAAACAATAATTGTGTCATTCCAAATATATACTGACAAAAATCAGAAATCCATTCATAAAAACAGCCACTTTGTTACTAAATATGCGCCTATGACGGGATTGTGTTCTCACCTGTTCAATGTGACTTCTGTTTTCGGACATCACTGGACAGCTTCTCAACATCGTGCATGTAAGATGTAACTTTAATCTTCACGCAGGACTGCAAGCTCTCATCTGTGAGGCGGGTGCGGTATTTGGATTTGATGTAGTTCATGTTTGAGAATATCTGCTCGCACAGGTATGTTGATCCAAAGATGGATAATACTCCAAATGCGTATTTCTTCATGTTCCTATAAGTGTCGGGAAGAGCCTTCCATGTTTCAAACACAAGTTTCTCTGGTGTTGGGAGGCTTTCAATTTCGCTCCATTTGTGGCTTTGGGCAGCATGGGCTTTCTGGCGGCTGACGTCTTCAAGCTCTGCTGTCAGACTTTTGAATTTGGACACCCACAAATCTTTGTCAGCTATATCGGCCTTTTCCATTTCGAGGTCAGCTTGATTTACTCCTGGGAATGCATTCAACAAGGAAGGGTCAATTTCCAGGGGTGTGACAGGGAAAGACAGTGTCATTTTTTCCTTTCGGAACTCACTAAATCTGCTCCCAAATGCAGCTTGCATATCAACGATTGCACCTTGCAAATAATCACCATTGAGTGTGTGATGGTGATGGGCGTCTTTGAACTCTCTCCCTAGGGCCATTTTGGTACCCTTTCAGCCCAAAAAAATTCATTCTTTTTCCATTTTCACACATTTTTGAAAAATCTCCAGGGAGCCACTAGGGGAGTGCTAAAGAGCCGCATGCGGCTCTGGAGCCGCGGGTTGCCGACCCCTGTCTTAGGGCCACCATAATTTACATCACATGATTGTACAATGGGTCAGCAGCAACAATGATCACAGCCTACAATGTAAAGCTGAGTGGCATGAACATGAACATGCTGCCCATGGATGTATTATATGATACTGCCCCACCTCCACCAATACAGCTCAATGATTCAGATTTCTTTCATCAGTCACTCTCTCACACACACACACACACACACACACACACAGTGATCGACTCATACTGCACTGCTGAGGTAGACCTACAGAAAATAAAGTATGTAACCTGTATCAGGATTTCCACCATATCGACCGTCCTGGTACAGAGACAACAGTAAAAACCAACCAAAGTCAACTGCTCACTGCATAAACACAACAGCTTGGAAACCAGCTGTTGTACTTTACATTAGGACTGGCCATAATGTGTGAATAATAATATTAGAGAGGGCCTACCTCATGTGATGGTCTGCTTCCTGACCTTTCTCCTCCACCTCATCATTAAAGGCCAGGTCTCTGCCGCCAGGACCGATGAAGACTTCAACCTTTCACTTCTAATTCTCACGATGTGGGAAGACAGGTAGTGGTAGTAATAGTAAGGTAATGAATTGTGGGGCTGGTAAACTGGTAAGCAACTCAGGTGCACATGAGGGTGGGGCAGGTGAACAGGTGAACCTCCTCCTCCTCTGCGACGTTAGCATCGTCCTCTCCTGCTCTTTGCTAATGCTAACAAGTCGACTTTTAACATGGTCAGAGGTTTGTTTGTCAAAACCTCAGTTCATCCGAGTGTTTTCTTCTCTTTACTGCTCCAACTTTTGTCTTCCATCCTGTTGAAAGAAGTGTCTTTCTCAAGCGGCCACCTGACCTCTGACCTCTGACCTGACCTCACTCGTCACCATCATGATACAGAGCCAAAAAAAAAAAAATCATAGTATTTTATTTTTTATTTATTGGTTCATGTTTCAACATAGACACCCTCAATCCATTTATTTTAAAGAATGAGGCAACAGTTGATGGGAGGTCGGAGGGCCCCGGGCCTCACACAGAGGGGGTTGACTTCGTTATCTGCTCTGGACGCCATTTTTCCACTACATCTTAACAGAAGAAGAAGAAGGTAGTTGTTTTAAATATCGTTAACAAGTTTGAGTTTCTGCCACCTGGTTCCTTCCTCGGACTCCGTTTAGCCACATAGGAAAGACCTAGATGCAAACAGTTTTATACCCTCTGTCATCTCCCTCCTAAATTCCAGGAGGAAAAGGTAGATGAATTTGTTTAAACTCATCATCTACTAATATTCTGCTTTGTTTTTATTAATGTATTGTGTGCATTGCCTTATTACCCTTTATGTTCTGGTTTTGGTGTTGTATTTATGTGCCCTGTGTTTTTTTTTTAATGTTTTTATGCACTGCTGAACCCAATTGCCCCACTGGGGACAAATAAAAGGATTGATACGGTTTTACAGAGCCTCCCTGAGCTGTGTCACAGCCGCTGACAGCTCTGACTGCAGGTCAAATCAGTCAAACTACAACAATTAAGATATGTGTAGAGCAGCAGAATGTCCCTGACCCTTCTGCCTCATGTGATTCCCTCTGTGCATCACAGCACTGGCTATCTGGACAATTTTTCATCTTAAATCAACACACTGGAAAAATGTGTTGTAATCAAAATCTGTTTAACCTAAGCACAAACAATACCAACATTATCATGGCAACTTTACCCAAGTGTGTGAAAAATCTGTCTATTAAGGAGAATGCATTTTTTAAACTCAAGCAGAAAAACTTTAAGTTGTGATGAGACACTGCTACTTTGTGTAAAATGCTCACATTACATACAGTATGGAGAAAATAAAGACACAGTGACTCATGTTTCTTTATATGTACAGTTGACATTTATAGAGCTAATACAAAACCACTGTGGTACAGATCATTTATAAAACTAAACCATAACAACAACAACATAAATAGTTCAGAATCCTGATCAGTACAAATGTCTTGGTCCCCTTCCAGCGTCAGGGTCGAGGCCGTGGCAGGGTGGCTGCTGATGGTGGCGGAGGATTAATGAAGGTTCTGTTGCTTTCACAACTTCATCTGTCCACTGTTAGACTGGAGATTCAGCCCAGCTGAGGTGTCCAACACAGGTTTTACACCTTCAGGGATTTTACTGGCCTGGGCTTTAGTTACCGTTTCATTATCTCATTATAGTGTAAATGCTGCTATGGAGGCTGAATACAGTCCTGAGGGAATGACTGGACACACGAGGGATCTGAGGGATTTTCTTCAGGAAAATTACAATATTGTAAAATACTGAATATCAGCATAAGCACTGCATAAAAGTCATCTCTGCACATCCAGACTCAGAACAGAACAACAGAACTTGGGATGTCCCTCCAGCCTCTGCCGTCTGGTCTGGTCTGTATGGTGTCATTCTGGATGTGGACCCTGTTGACCCTGTTGTGGCACAAAAGGAAGCTTCCAATTCAACAGTATTGGATCAAGCTATAATAACTATACAATTCAAACCCTGAAGGCATCAAGGAACGACACTCAGCTTTAAAACTCTTCCTCTTAAAGCACAACACTGCTGGATTCTGGCTTGTGAATATTCAGTCTTTAGTTCAGTCTCTGTTCAGACAGAGACACAGTCATGCTGGGAACACACTACATTATGAAACGCCGGACTTAAGAGTCACAAGCCTTTACCTAGTTTACATTTCCCTCAAACACTGCAGTGTATGAAGGAAGTACATTTATTTTACAGCTCATTTCTCTCCCTCATGTTTAAAATGCCAAAACCATTATTGAAGTGGTAAGTAGATCATATCTACCACTACATACAATAAATGTAATCACTTTACAGGCTTGTGAACACACTTCTAAGTGTGAACTGCCACTAAATCTATCCCTTATTTGCTACCAGAAGTCAAGATACAGACGGTGACAAATTAAAAGAAAAAGTTGAGTTATGAGAGGAGGAGGACAATGTCTCCATCCACAGGTCACTGATGGCTTGATGAAGATGAAGATTATGTGAATCACATGTTATGGTCTGTATGGGAATGATCTCCACCACCATCATCAAAACACCACATGAGGGAACATGTTAATGAAGAATGAATCCAGAGACCTGGAGCAGTGAAGCTGTTCTGGAGACACGAGGTGGAACATCATCTGACTGAGACACGTCATGTTGGTTTCTCCTTTAATCTGTCACCTGTCCATATGTTGGTGCTGCTGGGCTACCTTGCCATGTTCTGTGTTGGTTTATTAGTGTCAGATGAGTTGTTGCTAACCCTAACCCTACCAGGTGAGAGAACCAACTCTAGTTCTGTATAAAGGTTTTTTTTTGGCCATTTGTAGTTCACACCTGAACACAACCCTCAGCTGAGGACCCATAATGCAACTGAATGGCTGCAATAACTATATTTTCTATGGAGTAGGGCTGAACAATATGCAAAAAAAATCATATCGCAATTATTTTGACAGGTATTGTGATGTCTGTAGCAAATAAACATGTTCCTTTGCATCTGGAGAGTATTATCTGTAGGCTGGGGCGTCTCTCACCTTTATCAAAACAGTGCAGTCCTGGGATTCGAATATTGCACTTGACTATAATTGATTTCAATAATATTTTGATGAGTAGTTCAGCTCTACTCTGGAGCAAAGTGGAGCTGGTTTTCTCTCAGTTTGGGCAGCGTCTGATTGGTGAGTGACACATACTGTGTGTACTATAGTTGTAATTCTGTCCCACGTGCAGCTGCAATGAGGCTCATTGTTGGTTTGCTGTGTAGTGTGTTCCCAGCGATGGTTGTGAACTTTCAATACGTCAGAGAACGACTTTGAATCTTCAGTATTCAGGAGAAAAACACTGACATGTAAAAATACTGGTTCAAACACGGCCGACTGTTGTAGCAACATATTCGTTCAACAGTTCAACTGATATTCCCTGTGGTTTATCGAATACTGTCGGGCTGAGGGGGACGTGCCCGGCAGTCGACCATGTTTCAGGTATTAACACTGATGACGGAGCTGGGGGGCGGAGCCTTATTTGAGTACAGTGGCACAGTTCAGATGAGATAGCTGTGATGCTTGTGATACATATGAGGTAAGAATGAGTGAGTACACTGACAGGATGATGTGTGTCGGTCTCTGCTCCTGTGGAAGTTTTCACTGAACTGTTCAGACAACGTCTGCCACGCTCCTGCTGGGTTCGATCTCGCTGCTGTGTGTCTAAATATGCAAGTATGTCCAAGCATGTGTGTGTGCAAGAATGTGTGTGTAAAGGTGTGTGTGCTTATCATGTTGCTGCTGGGTAGAAACTTTGTCACATCAGATGAACAATGATTTTGTTTCTTTAAGTCTCCTGAAAAAAAATGGATGTTTTATTTTACGAAACTTTCTTTGTTTTTTTCTGGTTCTTTGTTTTTATTGATGTATTGATTATTGATCATTAACATGGTTAGTAATCAGTTGTAATGTGTCCTAAAATTTTGGATTGGTCCTTTAAAAATGAGCTGGTTGAACAAGAGACAAAAAAGATGCTCAATTCCTGGAGATACAACACTGTGTGAGTGTGTGTGTGTGTCTGTGTGTGTGTGTGTCATGGGATCTGGAGCTGCAGTTCCTCCTCTTCCTCATCCATGTCACTGGCTGGACCGTCTGGGTTTTCAGGACTGAACCGAGCCGACCGCATCTTCCCAAACAGACCAGGACTCTGCTGCTGCCGCCGCAGTCTGAGGGGGAGAGAGGGAGAGAGGGAGATAGAGAAAGAGAGAGACAGAGCATGGTGTTAAAATAACATCCCAAACACATAACCAACAGTCTGCAGCCGTGTCTGGGGCTGTGAGAACAGATACACAGTGGAAACCTGCTCATAATGATGATGTTGAGTTTTAGCAGGTCTATTGTTCAACATGATCACCATCTTAGTTTAGCATGTTAGCATGCTAACGTTTGCTAATCAGCACTAAAGACAAAGTAAAGCTGAGTGAAACTTTGCCCTCGCATATTTTTAATCTGTTCCAAATGTACCTTAAATTGATTTCTTTCAAATTGTAATACTCTTTTCAACATGAGAATAGACAAAAAAAACAAGTGGAGAGGAGAGGAGAAAGAAATAACAGAACCCAAACTATACTCCTGGGGGGGGGGGTACAGTGTGGGATTCGGGAAAAAACTATCATTCCAAGTCCCCACTGCCAAAAACAGCAGCTTTCAAATACACCTGAAGCACCTGAATCAAGTCAGTCAGCAGTTCTGACAGAGTCAACACAAGAACCTCACTGATAGCTCTGTATTTGAACTTCTCCAGTGTTTTAGCTGAAGTGTTGATATCCATAAGAAGATTATTTGTGGTTTTGACTTTTTTAAAACATGAAGCCAGGTCATTATGAAACTTGTGGGCTGCCCTTGTTTTTATTCTTGTTTTTCTTTTCTTGGTCCATGACTAGATCCCTCTGCTCTAACACACAGGGTGCTGATCAAGAACTGATTCACGTGAACTCAATCTGTAGGTGTAGTAAAGAGCCAGCGCCACACCTCTGCTCACATGACCAGTTGCTGCATAAAGTGAGTTTGGTTGTTGGACTTCTGGTTTCAGGGAAGATACATGTAAGACACCAAGACCCTGGTTTTCAGGTAGTCCAGGAGGACCAAGTTCTACAATTAAGTCACGTGATGACAACGTGATCCCTCACCTCTGCTCCTCAAGATCTTCTCACCTTATTTTCTTCCCTAACCCTCAGTCTCTCTCTCTCTCGACCAGAACTCAGCTCAGCCCCTAAAAGCTTTTCTACTGAGTGAGTGAGAGAGGGGGAGAGAGAGAGAGAGAGAGAGAGAGAGAGAGGAGGGAGGATGAAGAGCCAGAGATGTTTGCCATCCATTTGTTACACACTTGTGTTGTGGTCACCTTTTCAGTGAGCAATGAGGAGATCCAGATCAAGTTCCCCTCACCACAGATGGAAACATGAGCAACTGCTGACTGAAAGGCTCTGTTTGTGTGTCAGTGTGTGTCAGTATGCTTTGTAGCTATCAAACAGTGTGATGCATAAACACTGGTTTTATACAGGACAGTAGACCACGTTGTGCCCACAGGACAACTGTGTCCCTGTTAGGACCTGGTCATTTAATCCTGGTGTGCTCATTAAATATAATCACTGGATTCTCTGGTGGCGGTAAAATAATATGCACAAGTGTTTTGTGTCCTCTCTGTGAACTTGGTGATATGTGGCTGTGCTGGTCTTTAACAGGAGCATCACCTGTTCTACAAACAGCCATGATTCTTTCAGTTGTCAGACAGTTGTTGCATGTTACAAATGCATCTCTTTAATAAACTGTGAACTTCTTGTTAGCGACCAAGCTAACAACCCTTCTAAGTGATGGTTAGCAAGGTTACCATGGAAATGGAGATGTTTAAATTTCCTCTGATAAAAACCTGAAGCTTCATCCCTGACCTTTGATCAAATATTCCAGTGTGCTGAAGAAGGCCATGAGAAATGGTCGAAAGCCCTCAGAAAAGCTAGTGTGAACCTTGTGTTGTACTCTTGGGGTGTTCACTAGTGACAGACAGATGTAGTCAAAATCAAACTTCAGCAACCACACACACACACACTGCTATCTGTGTGAGGCCACTCGGTGACATAATGCATTCCCTAGTCTCTTACCCTGATTTCAATCATCGTAACTCAATGCCTAGAAACCTAGTTCTAATCTGAACCCTACTGTAAAGTATTGCTGGGTGTGTGAAGGGACTGGTTCCGGATTATGGTAGATCAACGCAATGAGTTGTTGGTTTAAAACAATGCCACAAACACAGAGGATCCAGTTCATCTCATTTATTGTTTAGCTTAATTGAAGAATATTTTTAGCATTGTGCAATAGCATTGCGTGTGTGTGAGGATTGCAAGGTTATGATGCTTGCTTTTGATAACTATAGGTTGGGGAGTTGCTGAAGTTTCAACAGGGAGCAGGATGTTACAGATAGTGAAGCCGAGGATGTGTGGAGGGGTTGTTCTTCAGATGTGGGGCGGACATGCCACGAATAGACTGCATAGGTAGAAGATGAGGATAGAAGTAGGCAAGGGCCCAGTTAACTGATAGAGGGGAGACAGCCCTGAAGAGATGGGAGGGTTGTGTCTGTCCCTGTCTTCTCTTCTCTGTTTCACACACAGAACACACAGCTGTTCCCAGGCACGAGTGAAGGAGGTCAAATGGAGTCAGATAACCACGAAGGAGGCGCCTGGGCGAAGGCCGGTCGGGCAACAGCCATTGAAGAAGAGTTCAACCTACATTCCTTGCTTTCTTTGTGTAACAGTAATAAAAACACCAGGTTAGGGGGAAGTTAGTGTGTCAAACTTCATGAACTGGCACAGCTGCATGTTGTTGTCAGGAAAAGATAGTTTGGACCCGGAGCTCTGTAACGATCCTCTTTTAATTTTGTGAAAGCTTGTTTAATAAATTAGTGAAAAGAATTCTGAATTCGTCTCCTGCATTAACTTCATCAAACGAACACGCGAGTTTACTTGAAACGAGAAAAGACAGTAAACTCAACAATCAACTACGCAGCTCAACAATCAGGAATTGGGGAGGATGAGGATTAGGCAGCCAGCTCCTTTGTTCTCCAGGGCAGAAAAGGCCTGCCCCAGGTGAGCTACCTGCCTAAATGAACTTCTAAGCTCCGCCCTCCAGTGATGTGAGGGGAAGGAGGAGGGGTAGAGGGAGTTGAGGTGAAGGAGGGATTTAAAAGGAGGTGGGGATTTTCTACACCTACAACCAAGTCTAACCATCAAACAGCCCTTTGAAGCTGTGAGAACCGGCCAAGATGTCCTCAGCCAACACACTCCCAAGGTCTAACACACACACACACACACACACACACACACACTTCCTGAGACACTGAAAAATCCAGAATTAAAGAAACGCTTAAGCTACAACCTCTACAAGAACACACACAGATTTGTGTCAGTCTCTGAAGTTGTTACCATGCCGACATGCCTGTCACTCCCCCACAGAGCTGAGCAATGACAGAGCTCTCTGTTACTATGGTGACCTGCGATTGGGAGCTTGGCGATTGGCTGCCGGGTGCCGGAGCAGCGATGTGGAGAAAATGGAGGGAATGCAGAGGGAGAGGCAGAGAGCAAGGAGCTGAGGACTGTGCAAAGCTGATAGAGTGTGAGATCTGAACTGAGTGACAAACAACACACACACACACACACACACACACACACACACACACACACACACACACACACACACACACACACACACACACAGGGAGCAGAAGAAGCTAATCTCTGAGTAGTAAGAGAAGTGAGAAGTGAGAGAAGTGAGGCTCACAGTGAGCCTGGCAGCTACAAGCAGGCTGTCAGCTTCACATCACACACACACACACACGGACATGGTGTGTTTTGAGTAAGCGCCTCCATACTTGTCCAGGAATGTTTGGGAGAATGTGTGCTGTTGCTAAACGTGGCATCACTCCTGCTTGGAGTACAAAGATTCTACTTTAGTATAAACCTCTTTGTGGGTTAATCTAATGTCCTTGGATCCTAATAACAAGACAGAATATTTTATGTTGTGTGTTTGATTCTGGAACCTTAGACTGGTTTAAACTGCATTTAAAAATACAAAAAAGGATTTCAAGTGTGGGCTGGTAGGGCCACCAAAATAATATGGACTTATATAAATAAACTTGATTTATACCTGGCATTAAAATGTGATCTGCATCTGGATATGATAAAAACCCATGTTAAAGCTCCATCCGGTCTAAAGGTAGATGTCCATGTGTTTGTGATTATAAAGCAGGTCCAGGTTCTATATTAATACTGTGAAAGTATCAAAGCCTCAGTCCACAGAGAAATGCACACAGCCTGTATTCAGAAACTGAGCCTTAAAACCAGCCGTCAGGTCCCAAGCCCCGCCCACCATCCAACCTTGCAGGATTTGGTTTCTTTGCGTGTTTACCTGAAATCTGCGATATTTTTATTGGACCACTCAGAAAACAGTCAGCCAATCAGAACAGAGACTCAGAGCCTCTCTTCTTCTGCACATTAACACTACAAATAAAACACTGGAGAAGTTAAAATATGGACCTTTAATTGAAACCCATGTTAATGCAGGTGTAACTGCATATAGACTGGACCACAACTGGAGGTGGCCAGCAATGTTCCCTCTAATTTTTCATGTCTGGGCATACACACAAGCTCCCTGAGCACACTGAGGACCATTGTGAGCAACATCAGATGTGCACGTTGTGGCCACACACCTGTATCACACCTGATTAACACCTGGGATCATAGCAAGTTACATGGCTTATTAAAAGAATCAAATTACAGCATTTCCATTCGTTTACTTTTAATATAAGTGATTTGGCCCACTTAAAATGAAATGCACTGTTGTTAGCTCGCTAACTTGCATGGCGCCGTGGCGCATATTGGAAGGGCACCTACGTAAGCAATGTCAATGCTATGATTGGCTGCGTAGCGTAAGTGAACCGTATCGTATCATTGGCTGGACATCTGTCACTCACTGTGTTACACTGCAAAAAGTTACAGAATTTTATTTTATGCGCTGTATAGATTTTCTTGTGCGCTGAGAATGTGTGAGCAGTGCGCGATTGCGCACTCACCTCCAGATGTGAAAAATCTGCAAGTCACCTACATGCTGCCAGGATGTACAGTGCATTCAGAAAGTATTCAGATTTGTGATGTTTCAGCCTAAAATCGTTTAAATTTTAGACATTTTTTGAAATTTCTTAAAAAGGAAAAACATTTCATTGACATAAGCATTCAGACACTTTACACAGGACTTGGTTGAAGCTGAAGTCTTCATCAGTAAGTCTCGGGCATAGCAAGCTGGATTTGGGGATTTTCTGCTGTTGTTCTTTGCAGACCCTCTCAGGCTCAGTGGACAGACATTTCCAGGTCTCTCCAGAGATGCTGGATTGGGTTCAAGTTTTCCCTCAGCCATGTGTGAAAAGAGTCTGAACACTTAGTGAATGCACTGCACAAATTCATTGTGCAAAGGCTCATGTAAAGAACATTTGCATCCTCTCTGCTGCTACTGAGAACCTCATTGGCACATTAATCTGAAACCTCTTCTGTCCAAAATCCTGGACTGGCACCAGTGTGTGTGTTTATGGCTGTTTATATAATGATGTATGAATTGTGTGTGTATGTGTGTGTGTGAGTGTGTGTCTTACCTTGACTGTAAGTGTTCCAATTGTACCTGCAGGTTCTCAGTCTGTTCCACCTGCTCATCCAGAGACCTCTGCAGCTTCCTGGTCTGGTTATGAGACTCATCCAGCTATACATGAGAACACACACACACACACACACACACACACACACACACACACACACACACACACACACACACACACACACACACACACACACACACACACACACACACACACACACACGTAATTTGCAAACCCTCACTAAACTGTTAATTGTTGGTTATGGCGTCTGGATTAATTACTACATGAGAGTCTGTCTGAGGGGCACCACACGGCTGTGTCTATTATTCAACACAACATTGTCCTGGTTCAAAGCACTGAGGCTCTGAAGCATGGCGATATTGATGGCGATACTTCAGAGAAGCTGCAGTTTTTGAATGAATGACACACTGAGAGGGCCAGTAAAAACTTAATGGATTTATTGACCAGCCCATCAATGAGGCAGCCAAGCGGGAATCCTCCAGGTTGTCCTGATGGCCAGTCTGACTATAGAACAGTCTGTTGTACAAACAACAATAAAACCAGGAAGGACTTGAACTGTCAGCGCTCCTGCGACAATAACCCATTTATTTCTATGTTGACAGCCTGCTGTACTTTTGCATTTTGACATTATTTTCTGTAAATATTGAAGTTTTTGAAGTGTTTTGGCACACTGGGCTGAGTGGTGCTGTCCATGGTACTCAATGTACCAAAGCACTGTTCTGTTTTGTTTTATGATGTATTGTGTTTCCTGAATCTCTACAACAAACAATGGTGTAAAGTTAGCATGTGTACAAGGTCACGAATGTGAGAGTGGAGGTTTCTTTAAGAGCAGGTTTCAGTTTTAGTCATGAGAAAGTGTTTTAAATAAAAACTTCACTCACATCTTACAACTTCATTCCAGTCATATTGAAATACTTTGAATACTTTTCTGTGTGCTGTGTATGGTTTGACTGACGGACAGGAGGAACCTGAAGAGACTTGAATGTTGTCTTTCGTTGTCTAACTGTGGGTGAGTGAAGTGTTGAGGTTTTGGTGGGTGGAACAGTCAGAATCAAGGGTTCTGAATATGTGAAACGGCCATGTTCCTACCTCATCCTCCGCTTGTCCCAACTCTTTCTTCAGTTCCTCCACTCTCAGTCGTAGCTTCTTGACTTCGGCCTCATGACTCTCCACCCTCCGGTTGGCATGGGAGAGCTCCGCCGTCTTCTCCTGGAACTGCTTCTTCAGCTTAGTGTGAATGTGGCGGAGGTCAGCCAGCTCCTGTGGACACAGCAGACATTTACTACTCTTTTACTACTAAGTAATAGCAGCTGACTAATCACTTCATCAATCAGCAATCATTTCTGAAGTAAAAGTTTCTCCAGTGTGAGTATATAACTGGACAAAGAATTGAAAAATCAAATATTCAGTTATGTTAATTAATTTAAAAATACTCATTAGTTGCAGCTATAATCACAAATGTCCCTGACTGACTGACTGACTGATCGATTCTACCATGTGACTGTGTTGGAGTTTCCCCATTGGCTGTTGCTGTGTGGGTACTGCAATGTTGCCAACTTAAAGAATTTGTTGCTAGCTTTAAAGACTTTTTTCACACAGGACTGGGTATAAACCTGGTCCATGGCTGGGCTGCGTATGGGTGCCATAGATACAGGTCTATCCGAGCAGAGAGTCCTTGACTTCCCCCAGGCATTAGGCTAACCTCCACTGACCAGGCTCCTGTTGATTTTTTCTCCCAGTAACTGTTTTATTCTGCTTTTCTTTCTACATGTCTTAGGGGGAATCTTCACCATTTTGTTGTCTTATGCAATGACAATAAAGATATTTGACCTGAACTTTATCACTAAAGAAGCTCATGAGGTCATTACCACTGAGCGGTGTAGGAACACAGGAATCAATAGAGCTCTGACTCTGTCAGCCCGGTTACAAGAATCCTGAGGTTGTTTTTATGTCTTTGTCTAACGACCTGTTACAGCTAATGTCTGCGGATTATGCTTCATCCAGCCAAATGAAAACACTGTCCGTGAGGAAGGAAGCACTAAAAGATGAAAGATTCACTGTCACTAAGCCAGATTTCTCCTTATTACAACATCCCTGCTTTCTGAGTAGCTGCATGACCAGACAAAGAACCTGTCTGAAAAAACAGTGACAACATCCAAGATGTCCTGAAGAGTCACGAGGGTGTCATGACCTCTAAATGTAAATGTCCCAGTGTTAACACTAGGTTGTGTTCCAAATTATTTCAATAACGTCTATTCATCACGCTGACGTTGGAAGTAATTGTGATCTGACTTCAGATCAGATATGGAAAGTCTGCACTTGAAGCAAATGGCTTCATCAATAATGCATCATTGTCATTCACTGCACTTCCATGGACTTTGATGGCGTGGATTCAGCCTCCCTCTCTGCTGCCTCACACCTAATGGCTCCCCAGACAGAGCAACTTCCAAGAAGCTTCTCTGCATTTATACAGCAACATGATGGAGAGTGACACGTCTACAGGAACAATAAAACCTGAGCCTGGATCAGGGAATGAGAAATGAAACCTTTACTTAGCTCTTTATATCTGCACTTTCATCTTTATTATGTCATAGATATTTGATTCTTTTCAGACAAAAGACATCAAAGTCTCTAACACATGCCACAGTACAGAACAGGTGAGGGCCACATGAATTTTTTAATCTTGAATTCTGACTTAAATCGCAGAATCCTGAGGAAAAAGTCAGAATCCTGAAAACTTCAAATTTTCTACTTATGGTTGAATTTCTTCTTAGCTGAGGGAGTTACTTTGGGTTGTTGCACAGAATCTCTTAAAGGGTTTCCTTAGTTAAGGAAAAAAAGTTTAAGCCATTTACAGGGCAAGAAAACTGTTCAAAGGAGAAAAATGCAAAACTTCTAGAAGGACATAACAAAAGAAAAAACAGTGTTCAGCTGACAGGTAAGAGCGTTGGACAATCAGTGAACGACTCAGCACACAGCTGATCGATGGACATGAAATACTTCACCAATAACATACATAATAATATTTCTCTTATTGTCAAGAAGAAAATTCTGTGCCTATAGTACTGATGTCACTGCAGACTCATGGTTTGACAGATCTGAACACCATCTACTCTTCAGGGAATGTCTCTGGTAGCATTTGAAAAGTTGTGGAGATATTGATGTTCATTGATTATTGAAATGAAGGACTTCTGATTTGACCATAGGCTGAAGTGAGCCCAACTTTTGTCATATCTGTGGATGTGCTGAAATAGACTGAAGATCTGTAGGACATGGGTGTGGTGTCCTACAGATCACTGATAGTCAGGAGTGAACTGAGTCATGGCTGTAAAAAGGAGCAGCTAGTGCAAATAGCTGACTGTTATGACATTAATGTTGAGGAGATTAAAGAGGAGAATAGGAATGTGGTTATGTTATCTTTGTTGCAACGAGGTGCGTTACAGAAAATCTGCTTTGTGCTGCTGTGGAGGACCCAGCCCCCGTGCTACTGTCTGTACCAGTAGTTGTGCAGACAGCAGGTCTGTTGTTGGCTGTACCGTTTGAGTGAGAGAAGTCTGGGTTAAAAGCAGATGCAGAGAAGAAGCTCGAGTTGGAGAAAATTTGGCAAAGCACTGAAAGACTGAACTTGGAGTTAGAGCAGTCCAAACTGCAGTTAATCCCAGAGGGAAAGTTTCCCCAGGCAGGTCCAGTATGAAGGATTCTGTCAGTGATCAAAAGTAACTGCTCCAAAACACAGACAACACAAAGGGGTTGGTGAAAAAAAGGAGCTTTAACACTACAGTCCAAAACTGAAGTTCAGGAGGGAAACACAAAACTCTGAATATCCAAACCAAGGTACAGTAGTCCTACTGACAGGCAAAACATTAGCAGTTTTAACCTTCTTTTTCCATTTTCTTCCCACATCCCAAAATATCGTCTTCATGAAAAATGTGTGAAAAAAGACACAGACAGACAGACAGATACAGACACAGACAGACAGACAGATACAGACACAGACACAGACAGACACAGATAAAGACAGACAGACACAGACAGACAGAGCAGTGCTGTCTATCTGTCTGTCTGTCTGTCTGCCAGAGGGTCTGAGCTCTCTACTGTTCTCCTTAGAGCAGACACACAGGCCACAAACCCCAATGCTCCCTGCTCTTCATCATTTGAAGACTATGTAATGAATGTCTGAGAGGGGAGAAGGAGGGGGTGGTGATAGGAGAGAGGGAGGGGGAAGGAGGTGACAGGAGGGAGGGGGAGGAGAAGAAGACAAATGGGAGGAGGGGGAGAAGCTGGGAGTCCCTTACTCTATTAAACATGAGGGATTACTGAGTGATCTACAGGCATGGCTGTGTCTGTCTGTACCTCTGTAGATGTGTGTGTGTGTGTGTGTGTGTGTGTCTTTGTTTTACTGGAGCAGATGTAGTGGCAGACTTCAGGGTCTCTCCAGTCAAGGAGAAACATTTAACAGGCGGTGTGGCATCGCACACAGGCGCGCACGCGCACGCGCACACACACACACCCTTATGCCCTGACATACTGTATGTTCACACATTGATTCTTTAATATGTAGGAACTGACTTGATGTACATGAGTGCAGCTACTTCAGCCCCCACCCCCCAACAGAATTTAGGATTTAGGGTTATGCTCAGGGCTGCCCAGGAGTATTACAGCGGGGGAGGGGCTTCCAGGAGATGAGCTCAATAAATGACTAAATGAGAATGAAAATGAAAAGAGACTGAGATGAGACACAAGACAAAGATCTTAGAGGTCAGATGTATAAAAGTGCCAATGATAAAAATCAGACTAGAAGCACAAAGACCTCAAACTAAACCGACTTCACCTCTGGTCAGTATCACTAAAATGTTAAGTCATTACAAATGAAAATGACTGATTAAAATTGAAAGGTTCATATTAAAGAACCACCTGCAACTGAAGTCAGTGAGATTCCAGTCTTTTATTTTCATTTATCTGCCTTTACTTGTGATGACTGCTTGGATCTTCCTGGGCCCGGATGATACCAGACTTACACTGTGGTTTCCACAGGTGGACCTCATGCAGCGTCCCTCTCACTGTCTCATCAGTCACTGACTTCAGACAGACGTCTACACTCAGCTGTTGCTCAGGACTTATCTGTCATCAGCTCTGTGTAAATTAAACCTTTTTCAAAATGAAAGCACGGCAACAAAATGTCTTTCACTCCCTTCATTCCAGAAAAATTCAACCACTACAAGGACTTCTTACTGTGGACATTCAGCTAACGACCCTGTAAACTCCACCATGATGATGAGGATGGTTTCCTCTGTCACACTAAATGACTGAGGATGTCAGTCCTGCTCTCTCTAAAAACTCCTTCATTACTGTCACGACTTACTCCACAACATTAACAGCAAACCACTAATAATGAGTAATGTTTTTCTGTCATTTGGTGCAGTCAGCAGGTTTTTACTTCACAGTCTTATCAGGCTTAAAATAATTTAGCCTTTATTTTTGCATCAGACTAAAATAACAGCAGTTCTAAGATTGGCCTCACACTGCAGACGAGTCTAGATATCTTTGATGTTGATTGTCAGCCACCACGTCTGTGGTCATCAATGATGTTTTACATGGGGACACACCCTACACAGGTTTACATCACTGGGTGCCAGGTAACAGGTGAGTGCTGGAACATGTGAAGGACTGATTTATGGATATCAGTTTAACACAAACTGACAATCATCCTCCTTCCTTTTATCTGTCACAGGTTGGTTCAGGGCTACCTCACTGACGGCTGTTGGGTCACTTAACTAAGGTCAACCTTTGAGCAGCAGAAATCCCATGAGGACAAGGTTTAACATCTTTAGTATCTCAACAGGAAAACAAGGCCTCACTGATCACTGCGTCACCACTTTTGTTGACACAGTCTCTGCCCCTACAACAGCATGTCCTCCAGGGCTCTATGTGTGATGAAACTGGATGCAGCCATGAAAGCTAAAGCATTTTAGAGAGAATGAGATTATTATACAACTTTTTTTGTTGTGGAAAAAACACAACTGTTTTCTGTTCTCCACTGGAATCACATTTACATTTACTCATCTGTCAGACATCAGTGAAGCTTCAGGTCAGTAGAGACTTGGTGTCAGGACTCAGTTCTACATCTGTTTGACCAGTGAAGGAGATCAGGTGAAGAAGTGAAGTGTTAGTCAGAGTCAGAGCTAGTTAGACAGGGTGTTAGAGGAGTTAGGAGAGGAGGTGCTCTCTGAAGAGAGAGAGGGAGGCCCCTGCTCTGAGAGACTTCAGGAGCTGGTTCCACCATCAGGGAAGCACAGACTAGAACGGATCTGGACAGAGACTGTCCATTCTGGACCATCTGTAAGGGTTTCAGTGTGAGTGAAGGGAGGCCATATAGTGATCACCATAGTCTGGACCAAGAGCTGGGTGGAGGACTGAATCGGACCAGATTTTTCTGGTATTGTATCGCGCCCAGTGTCAGGACCTGGAGAGAGAGATGGTCATCAACCATGACACCCAGGTGCCTCGCGACCTTGGTTGGGGTAAGAGATGAAGACGTGATTTTGATTTTGATATCGTGATGAAGAGACTGATAATGACTAAGAGTCCAGAATTAGAGATGTTTCGTTGAAGGTGCTGTTCGTTCATCCATGTGGACAGACTGAGGTCCACACAGAGACAGCGGGGTCAACGTGTGGTCACCAACAATGCTTGTTATTAATGTGGTTTGACTGTGTAGGTTTGTTTAAGCAGCACACTGGCCCCTCTGGTTTAATTAGTCTTCTGAACAAACCATGATTGCCCTCTTCACCCTCCTCATCCTCCTACCTCTGAGATTCACCCTGTTGCCTCTCTGCTAAAACATGTAATTAGTTCCTCTCTCTCCTTGATTCATTTGTTAGAGTTTTCACCCAGTGTGTGTGTGTGTGTGTGTGTGTGTGTGTGTGTGTGTGTGTGTGTGTGTGTGTGTGTGTGTGTGTGTGTGCGTATGTGTGTGCACATCTCTGTCTGAACCTGACCTGAGCCTGAGAGAGTAGTAACGGAGCCTGACCTGAACCTGACAGCTGTTCCGGTTTTTATGTCTGAACCTGAGCCTGAGACGCTGTGAGTGTTGGTGTCACCTTGTCACACAGTCCCTGTTACCATGGTCACAGTTTGCCTGTTTACTCTGTGAGCTCCTTAAATGACCATCAAAAGGCGTAGTTTTCTGTAGTAGTTTGAAGCCAATGTGACCTGAACCCACTGAGTCCTGTCAGGCTTGGTTTAGGTACCCACCCTCCAGGCTGTGTGTGTGTGTGTGTGTGTGTGTCCATTGCTAATTGAAGCATTAAATAAACCTGAGAGCTTCATAAATAAACCTGTGGGGCCAGTGGTAATGGAGCCATTTACACTGACAAACACTTACACACATACTGAGCCACCCAGCCTGCTGCTAATAGGGCCATTTGTGGAGACAAGAGAGCATCTCACACACACGCGCGCACACAC